>NC_057796.1:42722687-43011581 GCF_018294505.1 Triticum aestivum
TAGTTGGCCGAAGGGCGGTTGAATTTGGGATTTGGGGGGAATTTCTGGGGGGGGGGGATTTTCGCGCGGTGGGTGGGGGGAGTTGGGCGCATGGTCGGTTTCTCCAAGTGCAGTCCCACGTGTCAGTGAAGAGGCAAGACGAACCGCGTTCCGTTTGTGTGAGCCGTGTGCAGGACCGAACGTGTGTGGGGTGCAATGCGACCGCGACAGGGGTGCTGTGAGTGTACCGCCTTTTTTCCTTTTAAACTTGGTGCTTCGCGCGATCCATCGATGAAGATGGCAACAATTTAAGATACTAGGTACGAACTGTGACACTGTCTTAGGATGCGTTTGGTTGAAGGTGTGGTATGAATGGGTTGGGACCGTGATAGTGTCTGATCACATCTAGCAAATGATTTGTAACGACGAAAGAGGGTCTAACCTTCTCTGCACATGCCAGAAACTTCCTGCCACTGTCCACAGATTCAAACGCAACTAGCTTCACGCATGGAGATTGATGGTGACAACGAGCAGATAGATCTTCAGCCACCCTGCTCCATTGGTTGCCACTGATGGTACTAGGGAGCTACAAGAGGAAGAAATGACTCAAATCGACCGCCAGGTAAAAATCCTTCATTCCAAGTCATAGCCCGAGAGAGAGAAGAGAGGCATACCCGCGTGGTGAAGGAGTCGTCGCCGGAGGAGGAACCGCTGGAGAGGTCTTTGACCAAGACCATGGTGACCCCGACGGTAGGATGCGAGATGGCGAGAGAGAGGAAGCGACTATAGCTTAGGAAGGAAGAAAGGAAGGAAGGAGGAAACAGAGGAAATGTGACTTGTGGTCGGGGAGAAAAGGGGGTGGGGAAGGGGGCGGGGGTAGATATTTTGGCGGTAGGCCAACATTTTGGAAATGTGGAGGGAAACTTTGCGCGCGTTGCCGCCGGACCATTCACTTTGAACGATTGTGTGCATCGCAAACGATTCTTCTGCTTTACGCGCATGGGATGAGTTTGATAATTCAAATTTTGGTGGAAATTTCCCCGGGTACGTCATTGCATAATTTAACATTGCTTGCTAATTTGGGCACACAAAAGAGCGTACAGCAGACAGACCACACTAACTGAATCGAGTAATTTTAGTAATTAAACAGAGACAGTTTAACTAAACATTGCTCTAACAAAAGACCAGCATTAAAAACAAAGCCTAAGTACACATAATTTTAACAAATCCGCCGCCGCGCCGGCCTATGCATCACCGATGTGAGATGAGACGTCGATGACTTGTCCTGGCGACATGCCTCTGTTGGTGGACTCCGCGTCCCCCCTGCTGAAGTCGACCGCGTCCTCGTCCTCGTCCTCGTCCTCGTCCTCGTCGCCCCCCTCAAGGTTGTAGTACTCATAGTAGTGGCTGCGCCAGAGCTCGCGTTGGTACTCCACCGCCGATTCCTCGACGGACAGACTCTTCTCTACGTCGACCTCGGCCACGCGCAACTCCTCCTCCCGACGCTCGTCGATCTCCGCCGCCTCCTGCATCTCCAGCTCCCGCTCGGCGACCTCATGAGGAAGCAAGTGCTCCATGGCCGCCGCCGCCTTTTCGGATGTGGGTTGCATGCTGGAGTCCGAGGTGTCCTAGAATATCTTGGCGTGTGCATCCTCGATCTTGGCGTGGATGGCCTCGACCCGGGCCAGGGCAACATCAGTGGCATGGACGATAGCTCGAGCGCTCTCGGCGTTCGCAGCCACCGTCGCTGAAGCTGTAGCCGTCTCGGCTGCTGCAGCTGCCATGTTGGCTATTGCAGACGCCCTCTTGGTGGAGGCAGCCGCGCTCTCGGCGCAGGCGGCGGGGCTCGGGGGGCGGTCATCGTACAGGCCTTCATGAAGCGTTTTGTAGCGACCAGACCTCAGACAGTCTGATCTCTGTGCATCAGTGTCATCCCTGGATCGGTAATGCTGACACACACGGTACTTGAGGATTTATAACAGAGTAGCAATCACACACTTATTATATCGAATATCTCAAAAGAGAACTTATTACAATAAATATGGCTTAAGACCATCTAATACGATAACAGCGGAAGGCTTGGAAGATAAAGTGAGTCCATCAACTCCAACGGCATCACTGAGTGAAAGACAACGACCTATGGCTCCTTACTCGTCGTCTGAAAAGTCCGCAACATGATACGTTGCAGCCCGAAACGGGTCAGCACATGGAATATGCTGGCAATGTAACACAAGAGAGTAATGAACAGAATAAGGCTATCACTATATGCATATATGGCTGGTGGAGGCTGTATGGTTAATATGTTTTGCGAAAAGCCAATTTTTCCCTACAACAAAGGAATAAATTTTATTTAACTATCAGGGTGGTTGTTAAACATTGAGAAGGTTCACCCAACTCAATCCCAATTAAGCATCATCATTAAACCCAATCAAATTATATTAAAAGTAATGAGATCCACATGATAATCCAAGAACTAGATACTCAAGATGTCCATAACCGGGGACACGGCTAACCATGATTAGTTTGTACACTCTGTAGAGGTTTGCGGACTTTTCCCCACAAGACTCGATCTCCTCCGTTGGATTTCTCGCACTACATGATGTTTGAGAAACGGATGACCAAGACACAGTCTTTCCGAAGAGGTCCCCTTAACCGATAGATAGGCCTGTACACCTACAATCCCCTACATCTGCTAGCCCATCATCGAAAGGTTTCCCACAACTTACTCAACTATGCCAGAGCCCATAATGGCATGTGGCTGCACACGGAAGTTTCTAGCATGAATAATCTTATGATCCCTTTGAGCCTGGGTGGCAGTCCATAGGAGAATCACACGGTACCCCGGGATTTCCAAAAATACAGACAACACTGGGTTTCCCAGGTGCCTCAATCCACCCAGATGTGTAGTAAAGTTGCCACCTTAAGTTAACCATTAATTAACAATACTCACATCTATCATGAATACACTCAAACCCAACCACGTCTACGAGCATAGCATAGCAATATAAGCAACGTAGAAGTAACTCCCATAGGTTTGATAATAAACAGGTGAATAGGTACTGCCTCATCTACTTCCCAAACTGTCAGGACCCCGATTCCAAGTCACATCGATCTAGCCGGTAACACCTCATATCACTTTGCGGCCTCACGCACGGTATTCCCGCGGGTGTCGCCTTACCATGGCCCGGGACCGTTTGCGCCTTTTGGCTCACGTATATGATAGTGTCGCTAGCATCCATATGACAGAGAACCCGGGCCGACATGACTAGTCATGAACCCAAAGTGGCACTAACTTACGGGGACAGGCATACATGAATCAACATCGAGCATGTCGGTCAGCAGCGTGTGAATCCGGGCTGTAGCACTGGGCTAACAGGACTCCGGGAACCCGGGCTGTAGCAGGCTAGGCAGGACTCCGGATGTCACCGCGTGACATTTCACCGAAGGGACAGACACAGGAACGAAGTGAATCACATGCCGGCCAGTCAAGTGTTCCGGAGCAGTAGTGCTGGGCTAGCAGGACTCCGGTGAACCGGGCTGTAGTGGACTACTATGGCTCAGGGAAGCACAAGACTACATTTCCCCATAAGAGAGGCTACCAAGGATAAACAACTAGGTTGTCGGATCCCACACATACCAAGCACTTCAATCATACACACAATATGCTCGATATGTGCAAATACAACATGGCATCACAACAAGACTCTACGACTCCGAGTATTTATTCATTAGGCTCCGAAGAGCCAGATATTACAAACATGGGTCTCATGACCCAACATTCAGAGCATACAAGTCAAAGCACATGCGGAAGCTTAACATGTCTGAGTACAGACATCTACAAATGGAAAAGACTGAGAAGCCTGACTATCTACAAGACCCCGCCGAGGGCACATGATCGTACCTGGGGTATCAAGCTAAACGTCGAAGTCCACACGGAACTACTAGCGAGACTGACGTCTCTCTGCAAAACATAAAATAGGCAAACGTGAGTACAAATGTACCCAGCAAGACTTACATCAGAACCAACAACATATGCATCGGTATCAACCAAGGGGGTAGTGGAGTTTAACTGCAGCAAGCCAGCTTTGACTCAGTGGCTAACCTGAACTACGACTGCAAGCAACTCTTTTGAGGTGGCGCACACGAGTCCACATATTCACCATTCAATACACCACTATGGATCTGCTCCCGTCTACCTACGAGACGCCATCCATAGCACTCACGCTTATCTTGCGCATTTTAGAGTATCCACTTTCACTTGTCTATGAACTGTATAGGCAACCCAGAAGTCCTTTATCGCGGACACAGCTATTCGAATAGATGATGTTAACCCTGCATGGGTGTACTTCGTCACACACGCTCTCGCCACTTACCACCATGTACACGTCGTGTACCTCGGCAACCTTCAAGCGGAAGCCTGGAGAGGGAGTCGGCCATGACCTGACTAACCACACAAGTCTCTAGTCCAGGTTTATCGCCTATTCGGGTTCCATCCGCAAGGAGATCCGGCCGGGGTGTCGCTCACGGCCCCAAACGATGTGTGCAGGGTTCCCGAGCCCACCATCCGGGTGCCACTCGGTACACCAGGCCACGTGTGCCTAGTCTGTCCCAAGCCCACCTGTACCGGGTGCCACTTGGTAGACTACTAACACTACCTACAAACACCATAAACTAGTTGCAACTCTTGGACAGAGATCAAGTTGATTAATAAGTCGAGAGGGGTCGAGTTACCGGAACCCAATGTGTGGTAGTAACTGTTCATGGATCACAAACACAGAACTCAGTTCCTGAGGACGGCTGCAATGAGACAACCCACCATGTACTCCTACATGGCCTCTCACCGCTACCTTTACCAAATCGTGTTCACACACTTAGCTCTCAACAGTAGGACATGTTCACCACATTACAATTCATCCCTGATGGATCAGACCTGACACAACTCTAAGCAATAGCAGGCATGACAAACAGGCATGAATGAGTAGGCACATCAGGGCTCAAACAACTCCTACTCATGCTAGTGGGTTTCATCTATTTACTGTGGCAATGACAGGTCATGCAGAGGAAAGGGGTTCAACTACCGCAGCATGTAACAGTTGAAACGTTGTTGTGCTAATGCAGTAAAAGAGAGCAGGAGCGAGAGAGGGGGATTATATCGGAATGAACAAGGGGGTTTTGCTTGCCTGGCACTTCTGAAGATAGCATTGAGTCTTCATTAGTGTCAACGATCACAACGCCGGAACATCGTCTACCGAGAGGGGACAAATACCGGCAACAGAGAAGAAATTCAATCAATGCAATGCACAATATGATGCATGATCATGACATGGCAATATGAATGTGTTCTGGGCTAATGCAAGCTAGAACAGATTGAGATGAGTCCATTTGAACCAAAGATTCAAATGCAAACCCATTTTATAAAGTCATATAAGTGCATTATATTGTTTCATCTAAACAGCTAGGTTATGTTGCTCTAACATGCATGAAAATGGTACAGATGGAAAGATTGGATTTTTCTGATCATTTTTCATATATAAATCTTTTCATTATGAGCTATAGATTATTTTCTATGATTTTTAGAAGTTTATAGGATTTCTGGAATTTCCTGAATAAGAATAAATCCAGAAAATGATTTATAGCGTCAGCATTACGTCACAGTGACGTCAGCAAGTCAACTGGGCGGTCCAGGTCAAACCTGGACGGTGGGGCCCGCGTGTCAGTGTCACAGGGGCTAATCCTATTTTAGTTAAACCTAATTTAGGAAATTAGCAGGAGCTGGCCCACATGTCAATGACCCAGGGAAGGTCAAACCCCTGGTCAACAGGCCTAACATGCCGGCGTTAAGCCGCCGGCGGCAGCAGACGCGGCGGAGGGCTCGGGCTCGCTGTTCCGACGACCGTTTGGACGGCGGAGAGCGGCTACGGGGAGCTGGGGCTCACCTGCGCCCGTTGGAGCTAGCAGCGGCAGCTAGGGCGGCCGGAGCTCGCCGGAAACGAGCTTGAGGCGGCGGTCGGCGTTCGGGTGTGCACGGCGATGCGGTTGTGGTGGCCGTAGCGGCGCGAGCGTGGCACCTACGGGCTCTACGCGGCACGGCGAGCAGTTTGGGCACGACGGCCGGTCCATTAGTTGGCCGGGAGCACGTCGGCGACGAGAGCAGGCGGCAGCGCGTGCGGGTGAGCGCGGTGTGGTCGCTACGGTGCGCGGTAGAGCGAACAGAGAGGGGGAGGATGGGCAGAAGCTCACGGTGATCGTCGTGGGGTGGACGGCGAGCTCGGGGGATGATCGGAGCAAACGGGGCGGCGGAGGCGATCTCTGCGGCCGCAGGCGGAGGTGAAGATGATGGAGTCGCTTCGGGCCTCCCGCGGGCGTGTGGTTCGTCTTGGAGCTCCGTGGAGTCTGGGCGGAGCCTTTGGGCATGGCGGAAGGGTGAGGGGGTGGCTCTGGGCACGGTGGCAGCGAACGGCGGCGGCGGTCGCTCTCGGGTGAGCTCGGGGAAGAGGAGAGGAGGGGGAGGGGGTCCAGGGAGAGAGCGAGGGGGTCGGGAGGGAGTGCGTGGCACTCGGGGCTGGCTCCAGAAGCGGCGGAAGCAGGAGGTGGCCGGCGCGTGCACGCGCGCGTCGGGCACACGCCCTCCTGCCTACTGGCAGGAGGTTGAAGACGGCGGCGGCTGCGATGGGCTGGGCCGCACAGTGCTGGGCCACAGCTGGGTCGGTTAGCTATAGGTGAGCGCCAGGTAAGTTTCTCTGTTTTTCTATTTTTCTTCCTGTTTTCTATTTATTTGCTCTGTTTTGATTTAGTAAAAATACTAAATCACTTCCAAAACTCCTGAAAATATTTGTGGGCACCTTTTGAATTATTTCCAACAGCCCTCAAATCATTTCAGAATTATCGAAGCATTTAAAATATTTATAGCCATTAAATGCTCCAATTCAAATACTTATGATTTAATCCAAAAACCTGAAATGGCCTAGGGAAAATAAGCACCAATTTTTGTCAGAGGTTTTCACCAATTTCAAAAATGATGGACTTTTCTTGAAGTCACTTTGGGTTTATTGGAAGATTTTAATCCATACTAGTTGAGTTGATTTAATGCTAGGGTTTGAACATCCCCATTTCAAGTTTCTTTCAAATATTAAACATGATGCACACATGACTAGCTAGCCTAGAGCAAACCAGAACTAGGGATGTGACACAAACCCACAATTTAATCAGATCCTAACCATGCAATTGTTTGAGGATTGATCTAATGCAATAAAACTGGGTAGTAAAGAGGTATGATCAAAGTGTACTTGCCTTGCTGATGATCCGTGAAACCTAGAAACTCGTAGTAGCACGCTTCGCACTCCGGGTACTCTATCGCAAACAAACAAGCATACAATAAGCAAGCAAGCAATGATGCATGGGTAAAACTCAAATAAGAAGATCTAACCAGAAAGTTCAACTTAAGAACTCCGGTTTGCAAAAAGAATCAAATCAAACGAAGCAACGAAACTCAAACTGCGAACGAAACAAGCTTCGACTACTGATCTGGACTAAAGTCAAATTTTACAGTGGCAAAAACTTGTTTAAGTTGATTAAACAGAAAGAGGGCTTCGAGACGAAACTCTAGGCACTTGAATCACCTGATTCCGATAAACGAGGGAAAAGATAAACTAAAACGAAAATCGGATCAGAAATCGCGATCGAAAAATAATCGTGAAAAATCCGAGAAAAAGAAAAACTGACGAACAGACTACCGAACGAACGTTCGCTGTCTGCGGTTAAACGGTGAAAATCGTTCGTTAAAACGAACGTACAAACGGGTGTTCGCTAAATAACTAAACCGAAAAAAACAAACTAAAAATAAAAAAACGGGATCTGGGTTTCGAAAAAACCCGGTCGGTTTTCTTATGAAAACCGACGGCGGCGGCGGCTACCTCCGTAGGGGTCGGGCGGCGGCGGCAGGTCTCCGGTGCGGCGGGCGGTCTCAGTGTTCCGAGGCTCGTCAAGTTTAACCCGAGTATTCCGCGTGTGCAAAACTGGCTTGCACCCGTTGTAGATGGACGTAGAGCTTATCACACCCGATCATCACGTGGTGTCTCGGCGCGACGAACTTTGGCAACGGTGGATACTCAAGGATAACACTTTTATCTTGAAATTTAGTGAGAGATCATCTTATAATGCTACCGTCAATCAAAGCAAAATAAGATGCATAAAGGATAAACATCACATGCAATCAATATAAGTGATATGATATGGCCATCATCATCTTGTGCTTGTGATCTCCATCTTCGAAGCACCGTCATGATCACCATCGTCACCGGCGCGACACCTTGATCTCCATCGTAGCATCGTTGTCGTCTCGCCAACTATTGCTTCTACGACTACCGCTACGACTTAGTGATAAAGTAAAGCAATTACAGGGCGATAGCATTGCATACAATAAAGCGACAACCATATGGCTCCTGCCAGTTGCCGATAACTCGGTTACAAAACATGATCATCTCAAACAATAAAATATAGCATCATGCCTTGACCATATCACATCACAACATGCCCTGCAAAAACAAGTTAGATGTCTTCTACTTTGTTGTTGCAAGTTTTACGTGGCTGCTACGGGCTGAGCAAGAACCGTTCTTACCTACGCATCAAAACCACAACGATAGTTCGTCAAGTTAGTGTTGTTTTAACCTTCTCAAGGACTGGGCGTAGTCACACCCGGTTCAACTAAAGTTGGAGAAACTGACACCTGCCAGCCACCTGTGTGCAAAGCACGTCGGTAGAACCAGTCTCGCGAAGCGTACGCGTAATGTCGGTCCGAGCCGCTTCATCCAACAATACCGCCGAACCAAAGTATGACATGCTGGTAAGCAGTATGACTTGTATCGCTCACAACTCACTTGTGTTCTACTCGTGCATATAACATCTATGCATAAACCTGGCTCGGATGCCACTGTTGGGGAACGTAGTAATTTCAAAAAAATTCCTACGCACACACAGGACCATGGTGATGCATAGCAACGAGAGGGGAGAGTGTTGTCCACGTACCCTCGTAGACCGAAAGCGGAAGCATTAGCACAATGCGGTTGATGTAGTCATACGTCTTCACAATCCGACCGATCCAAGTACCGAACGTACGGCACCTCCGAGTTCAGCACACGTTCAGCTCGATGACGTCCCGCAAACTCCGATCCAGCAGAACTTCACGGGAGAGTTCCATCAGCACGAAGGCGTGATGACGGTGATGATGTTGTTACCGACCCAGTGCTTCGCCTAAGCACCGCTACGATATGACCGAGGTGGAATATGGTGGAGGGGGGCACCGCACACGACTGGAATAGATCAACAGATCAACTTGTGTGTTCTAGGGTGCCCCCTGCCCCGTATATAAAGGAGGGGAGGAGGAGAGGGCCGGCCAGGGGAGAGGCGCGCCCAAGGGGGGCAATCCTACTCCAAGTAGGTTTGGCCCCCACCTTTCCTATTCCAAGAAGGAGAAGGGGGAAGGAGGAGGTGGAGAGAAGGAAGGAGAGGGGGGCGCCGCCCCTTCCCCTTATCCAATTCGGATTGGGGAAAGGGGGACCACACGCCACCTCCTGGCTGCCCTCTCTCTTCTCCACTAAGGCCCATAAGGCCCAATAGCTTCCCGGGGGGTTCCGGTAACCCGCGGTACTCCGGTTTTTCTCCGAAACCACTCGGAACACTTCCGGTGTCCGAATATAGTCGTCCAATATATCGATCTTTATGTCTCGACCATTTCGAGACTCCTCGTCATGTCCATGATCATATACGGGACTCTGAACTACCTTCGGTACATCAAAACACAAAAACTCATAATACTGATCGTCACCAAACTTTAAGCCTGCGGACCCTATGGGTTCGAGAACTATGTAGACATGAACGAGACACGTTTCTGGTCAATAACCAATAGCGGAACCTAGATGCTCATATTGGCTCCCACATATTCTACGAAGATCTTTATCGGTCAAACCGCATAACAACATACGTTGTTCCCTTTGTCATCGGTATGTTATTTGCCCGGGATTCGATCGTCGGTATCTCAATACCTAGTTCAATCTCGTTACCGGCAAGTCTCTTTACTCGTTCCGTAATGCATCATCCTGCAACTAACTCATTAGTCACATTGCTTGCAAGGCTTATAGTGATGTGCATTACCGAGAGGGCCCAGAGATACCTCTTCGATACACGGAGTGACAAATCCTAATCTTGATTCATGCCAACCCAAAAAACACCTTCGGAAACACCTGTAGAACATCTTTATAATCACCCATTTACGTTGTGACGTTTGATTGCACACAAAGTGTTCCTCCGGATATTCGGGAGTTGCACAATCTCATAGTCCGAGGAACATGTATAAGTCATGAAGAAAGCAGTAGCAATAAAACTGTAACGATCACAATGCTAAGCTAATGAATGGGTCTTGTCCATCACATCATTCTCCTAATGATGTGATCCCGTTCATCAAATGACAACACATGTCTATGGCTAGGAAACGTAACCATCTTTGATGAATAAGCTAGTCAAGTAGAGGCATACTAAGGACACATTGTTTTGTCTATGTATTCACACATGTATCAAGTTTCCGGTTAATAAAATTCTAGCATCAATAATAATCATTTATCATGAAATAAGGAAATAAATAATAACTTTATTATTGCCTCTAGGGCATATTTCCTTCAGGAGTGACATGGCATTTTAATTCCAAAAAATTAAAAAATATCAGAAACACATGAAACCTTGCTTGATATAATGTCATGCCACCAAGATGATGTGGTAAAAAAATTGCATGTTTGACAAAAGTTTGGACACACACCCCTCACAAACCGGAGCAACTCACTAGAAGGCTCGTGGTTCCGAGAGGGAACAATGCATGTTTGATGATGAACGGGAGATAGCTTCCTCTTACGGCCTTCAATTTTTTTTCTACGTCTAACGTGCACTACTACAACTGTAATGTGAAATTTTGGAAAATTCTAGGGGTCATTTGACCTTTTAAAGACATTTAAGTGATTTTCTAGCCATTTAATGACCGTAATTCAAATTTGAACTACATCTACATGCAACGCCTAACCAAAACGGCTTGAAAAATCATATTTGTGTACTTGTGTGCGAGTTAATTCCATGTGCAGTAAATTAGAAGGAATTTTCAAACATATTTGTCTCATGACATGGAAACATGCATATGCATGCATGGAGTGACATGGCATTTTAATTCCAAAAAATTAAAAAAATATCAGAAACACATGAAACCTTGCTTTGTGTAATGTCATGCCATCAAGATGATGTGGTAAAAAAATCGCATGTTTGACGAAAGATTGGACACACACCCCTCACAAACCGGAGTAACTCACTAGAAGGCTCGTGGTTCCGAGAGGGAACAATGCATGTTTGATGAGGAACTGGAGATAGCTTCCTCTTATGGCCTTCAATTTTTTTTCTACGTCTAACGTGCACTACTACAACTGTAATGTGAATTTTTGGAAAATTCTAGGGGTCATTTGACCTTTTAAAGACATTTAAGTGATTTCCTAGCCATTTAATGAGCGTAATTCAAATTTGAACTACATCTACATGCAACGCCTAACCAAAACGGTTTGAAAAATCATATTTGTGTACTTGTGTGCGAGTTAATTCCATGTGCAGTAAATTAGAATGAATTTTCAAACATATTGGTCTCACGGCATGGGCACATGCATGGAGTGCCATGGCATTTTAATTCCAAAAACTTAAAAAATGATCAGAAAAACATGAAACCTTGTTTGATGTAATGTCATGCCACCAAGATGATGTGGTAAAAAATTGACCTGTTTGACGAAAGTTTGGACACACACCCCTCACAAACCGGAGCAACTCACTAGAAGGTTCGTGGTTCCGAGAGGGAACAATGCATGTTTGATGACGAACGGGAGATAGCTTCCTCTTACGGCCTTCAAAAAAAATTCTACGTTTAATGTGCACTAATACAACTGTCATGTGAAAATTTGGAAAATTTCAGGGGTCATTTGACCTTTTAAAGACATTTAAGTGATTTTCTAGCCATTTAATGACTGTAATTCAAATTTGAACTACATCTACATGAAACGCCTAACCATAACGGTTTGAAAATCATATTTTGTGTACTTGTGTGCGAGTTAAAAAATCATCAGATGATGTAAATATCTGGTGTTCAAAAAAGAAAATGTAAAGATATGGCAAGACAACCGACCCCCACACGATTGGCACTGTATCTCGCGGCTCAAGGTTTGGTAGGTGAGTGGCGGAGATCATTAATCAGACACGGTTCGCATTGGAAACCGTCAGCTATTATGTTCACACACGGATTTTGGCTATTATGTTCACACACTGATTTTGCTGCGGGAATCGTGTGTAATTCAAACTACAGTACTTGTAAATTCCGGCGACCGGCGTGTGTACTGTCCCCGTCGATCTAGATTCCGGCCGCCAATAAATACTACCTTGGTCACGTCGTCCCGCCTGCATTCTCATCTACATCCTCCCCTCGCTCGCCCTCTCTCTCTCTCTCCCTCTCTCTCTCTCTCAAATCTCTGCCATGGCGCCGCCGGTTTCTCCACGCGCCGACAAGGAGTCGCCGCCCCCCGAGGACGCTCACTCAAATAGTAGCGACAAGGACCCTACGCGCCGCTGGACGAGATTGCGCCAGACCCCCCATGTTTGGATTGGTTTTGGGGCCAGTACGATCTTTGTCTGTGGAAGTCGCTGCCGCCGGCTGAGAAAGCCAGGCAAGTGGCGTTCAAGAAGGAGATGGCGGAGGAGGAAGCCAGGTACCAGGCGGCATGTGAAGGCTGTGATGCCGCCTAGAAAAAGGAGTCGACGGAGCTTTGGGGGCGGGCGCGTCGTTGTGCCAAGGAGGTGTACGAAGACGGGTACTTCGCGAGGAAGGTCATAGGCGTTGGGCGCCTCATCGCTGCATGGAGGTGGGCCGATAAGCTCCAGCGTGCCACTAACGAGGAGCTCCGGTGGGCACCCAATAAAATGGCAAGATCGTTCGCACGCGTCCGCCAGCAAGAGGCAGATCGGTACGTCAAGCCTGCGAGGCAGAGGAGGCGGAGTACTGCCTCCACACTGGGAAGACGCCGCGGACCAGGAAGCTGTTGGCGAGGGGCTGTTGGAATACTGGCCCCAGGAGGGATTATTAGTTTTAGTATTGTTCGTTTTCAACTTTATGCATTGTACCTAGTAGTTAAGTATCATCATGTATATGTGATGATATTATATATATATATATATATTCTGTGATGAACTAATGAACAATTAATATATATATATATTATGAATTCCATTTTCTATCTGTTTTTGTATACTAATTTGAATCTAGTTGTTATCATCCACATATACAGAATGGAAAGCGTATATACACACACTGAAACAGAACATATAAGAACAGAAAACAGAGTACACATATTGAAACAGAAGAATAAACAGAGCAATACTATGATTGCGGTGAATACATAGCTATCCACGTCGAAACAACTCAACAAAATAAAATGCGTCCATGACACCATGACCAGCAGCCCTTGCCTACGGTAGCTCTTGGCTCTACCTGAACTTGTGCAGGCGTTCGTCCAAGCGGTCGACACGCTCGCGGTACATCTGGAGCGCGATCTCGAGCTCCAAGCTGGCTATTTCATCGGAGATCACCAGCTTGAGGATGCGACGGCCATGTTCCTCTACTGCGCCTAGGTGGACACCTGGGCCAAGGAGGCGGTCGAATCTATGGACCAGCGCGTTGGCATCCAGCGGGCCGCGGACAAGGCGAACGGTGCCACCCATGCGAACGGCACGGCGGGCGTCCGGTGCAAGTATGGCATGGCCGGCCTCTGGTGCAAGTACGGCGCTGAGGGCCTCTGCCCACTCCTGGCAAGGAATGGGGGGTACTGATGGGACGTGTACCCAGCTGTGATGCCGTGTCGACAGCAGGCAAGCACCGATGGGTCCGCTCTTGCTATGCGGCACGCTGCGCCAGTCGCTCTGCGGCGCTCCAACGGTCTCGCCATGCGGCAAGCCACACCCTATCGGCGTGGACGTGCCTAGCTTGCTCTGCGGCGCGCCATCGATCATGTTGTGCGGCGAGCTGCAGCCTGTCGGCGCTGACATGCCTATCTTGATCCGTTGCGCTCAATAGCCATGCGCCAAAGGTCTACTCAACCCTGGCGATGATGCGCATCACGGCATCGTCCATCGCGTTGCCGGGGAGTGCCTCGGCCTCGACGGGCCGTTGCGCCTGCTCGTTTTCCTTGTCGACGAGGTTGATGGCAGAGGCAGTGCTTTGGTGGGTTGGCATGCTTGGAAAATGTGGATGTGCTACAGGCTGCGCTTGTCGCCTCTGTGCGTCGCGCGTCGCCTAGGTTTATGCGCAATATCGCTGGGTGGCGGGAAACAGGTGAGGAAATGGCGGGAAACGGTGGCATGTTCATAAAACACCATCAATTAATGGAAACTTAGTATAGAAGGAACATCGAGCTAGCACAAGAAGTAGATGATGATCAGATGAACACGGACCACACTAGGGAACCCGTTAGTGATGAATTCATCAATCGCAAACGGTTGAATACTAGCAAGCGTTTGCCCACAACACACATGGTTTATTCCATCACAAACAGGTCGGATGGATCAACTATATGCCACGTATCGCACATTGTCAAAAAGCAATGTGGTAGACCTTCTTTAACATGTATTAAAAAATAAAAAAAAATAAAAAACAAGGACCTTGAGGTTAAATTAAGAGATGTTGTGTGGACAGAGCATATCACATATTCGGATGACTGCCCGTCCCCCAATGGCCATAAATGTTGTGTACATAGAGCATATCACATACGTCTTATTAGAAGCAATCGTCTTGTTGTTATCGGTCTTCGCACACATCTATGATTACAGACCTGTTTGCCGCGTATCACACACATCTTGATATATGAACCGTTTATGTTCTCTTGTCTCAACACAAACAGTTCATCCGAGTGAACCGCATGCCATATATCGCACACACCTTGATCTGGCTGACCGTTTCTTTTGTGTTGCCTAATCACAAACAGTTCATCCGAGTGAACCGTATGTTGTATATCACACACACCTTCATCTGGCTACCTGTTTCTTTTGTTCCTCCTCATCGCAAACAGTTAATTGAGCTAAACCGTATGCCCTGCATCGCACACGCAACTAAAATCTGAATCGTGTTTGATGCATCCTCCATCGCAAACGTTTTGCACCTTTTTTGACGGTCTTTTTACACCACCGTTTGCGATTATGGCATCGCACACAGTTTCGTCGAAGGGTCTCTGATCATAGTGTCGCGTTAGCAGCATCCTGTAGTAGTGGGTGCTTCACCCCTGCTGCTCTGCGCTGTATTTCGGTATGGCACATGGACCCGGTAGCTTGATGTCCCACATGTCGGCGAAAGGGACTAGAACATTTATGAAAACGAGCGCTCCACTCTTACGACGGAGGATTACACGACATGGCGGCCCAGTGAACTGTTACTTGTACTGTAGTACTATAGTCTATAGTTTTGCTGTTTCACACGATCCATCGATACAAACCCGATTAAACAGGAAAGGGCGGGATTTTTCCCGCGCGGTAGATGATACTGGCCATACATTTCAAAGGCAATTTTAATGTATGCAAACTGAATAATTAAATAACAATATGATATCAAATAAAACTAAAAACACATATGATTTATTGTGTTAGAGTGTAGTAGTAGTGATGTATTGCATAGTTGTTAGCTGTAACATGCGAGAACGTGTAGAGATGTAGTTTTGGAGGGCCTACAGAGAGAAAAGCGTAATACGGTCACTGGACTTCAGAATACGCTCATTACGGTCACTATATACGTTTTGCGGTGATTATACGATCACTTGCTCACCGTTCAGCATCGGATTGCACTTTGTTGACCGGCCAAATAGTCTGCGTGGCACCATGTTGACTAGTTAAATTGACCACGTTCCTTGTGGGTCCCACCTGTCAGTTCGCATAGGAAAAAGGTCAGATAAACACAAATTTACGCACGCGCGACAAGACTCCAACCCGTGCGCGGGAACCACCTGGTTGTGTATGTGTCTGTCAGGCCTGATGTGTGCGCATGCACGTGTAGGTTGAGCACTTGAGCGTGAGAGTGTGTGTTGGTCGTGTGGTGTGTGCATGCATGTGTGCATGTGTGTGTGTGTGTGAGTGTTGCGTGCGTGCGTGGCTGCGTGTGTACGTGTGTGTGTTTGTGTGTGTTGCGTGCGTGCATGGCTCCATGTGTTCGTGTTAGTGTTGCGTGCATGTAGTTCGTGTGCATGCGCGCGCGCGTGTGTGTGTGTGTGTATAATCACCACACCAGCTCATGTGTGTTAAAACAGATGGCTCGGCATACCAATACAGGGCCACCTTGTCCGCTATGCCCGCGGTCATGACTTCGAACCACCGTCCAATATTTTTTTGTCGTTTGTTTTCATTCTTACTAGCAAGATGCCCGTGCGTTGCACGTAACATCAAGATGCATTTGTATGACTAGTTTATCTTGTGAGAGAAAAGGATGAACGAGGGAAGGCCTTATTTGCAAATGTGGAGAGGTGTGTGGGTCAAGGTAGTCAGAGTCGGGATTCGGAGTGGATCGATTTTCCTCGGACAGAATCGAGTCGTAAGATCGAGTCGTGGAATCGAGGATTCTACTAGATTTACTCAAATAAGATATTTTGTATGCACACAAGAAATTTATATGGGTTCTATAGAGTTTTGACACTAAATATGGAGCAAAGAACATACACACCAATTCTAGTTGTATTCCACTTTTTTATGGCTAACCTACCATCTAGCTCGCATGTATGGAACATATATGAGAGGTAAATATATAGAACATTTAAACCTTCGATGCACGAAATTGACTTAGGTTTTTTAGAGTGCGTGAATAGTCGATCACTTGTCTATTTGACCTGCGGTGCTAAACCTTGAAGGGTCTTGCTCTCCTTCTCTGATCAATCTTGAAGCATCCTTCTTTTCACGCCATTTCCATCTGTTGACAAGCCTGATCCTCAATTTTGATCTAGGGTTTCTGAGAGCTAGATCAAAGGTGTCGGCGGCTAAGCATTTGAGCTTGGGAGGGGAATAAAGCTCTATGAGGTATACGAAAAGGGGTTTGGATGATGGCATACTATATTGCTACAACTAAACAAACGGCTTAAGTAAATTATTATAATCGGACATAGTCCATAGCATAGTCGGGATTGTGCAGTTTTGTGCAGGATTCTATGATTTGGATCGCGACTCAACATGGATTCTACCTGATCCGGATTCAAAGTAGGATTTGGATCGACATGCTTCCGTAGGGTCGTGAAGTCGTAGGATTCTAGCAGTCGAGTCGGGATTCTAACTACCTTGGTGTGGGTACCTTTTTGCAAAATTGCCATAGTTTCCTTCCTATCCGTCAGATATAAATCGGACGGCCTATATTGCAGGATGGCAGGCACATCATCATCAGCAACTCTATTTTTATAAGAGTGTAGAGTAGATACACGCCGACAGGTGGGCCCAATGGTAGTGAGATAATGTGATGCAACACTAGAGGTGCCACGTGGAGCGTTTAACTGGTCAACTAGTCGTGTCTTGAGCAAATATAGAGCTCTACGGTGAGCCCGTGACTGTATAATAACCACAAAACATAAATGGTGACCGCAATGAGTGGATTCTGAAGTCCAGTGTATGTATCATGCTTTCGCTTCAAATACAATGATCGTCGCTGTATATATCGCGAGAGAAAGATGAAACATGTGTAAATGTGCTGGGGGCGTACTTTTAGAGGACCTGGAGATAGTTTGTGTGCGTACGTGAAAGGGGCGTAGAGGGGGTGTATGCAATGGAGAGAGAGATGCTCTTCGTTTCTCTTTATTATGACTAACTTTATATATAGTATAAAAATATAAAAATTCACAGTGCGGAATAAATATCATTGTGGGCAGCATGCAATGCAAATTAACGTTCATACTCCTCCATATAACTTTGTAATGTTGTATATATGTAGAAATTCTAAAATAATTTTTTGGCCACACTTTATTCAGAAGGAATGTTGTATGTGAAATAAACGTGAAGAGAGGGCTTTTTAGATCAATTGGGTACATGATGTAACATGTGTGAATGTGTAGTTCATGTATTTGACAGGGCCTAGAGAGGTATGTGTGTGTATTACATATTCGAGAGAGGCATGGATAGAGGGGACGGCGGGGGGAGGGGGGACGTGGGAGAGATAGCACGAGAAATGAGAGGGGTCTAGAGAGAGAGGGACGAATATGATGTCACGGCGAGAGATGCCCTTGAGTGTGTATATGCAAGGGGGAGGGGATAGAGGCACGAGGAGAATTTTTTTTGTGTGGTGTCTGTGTTGGTATGTGTGGGTGTGAGAAGATAACAAGACCTGGGGGCAGAGGGTGTGTCACCGCATGAGGTCCGGTGGGCCGGGGTGAGGCCCTTGGTTCAGTTCCGTCCTGCGCCACATTGGTCAGCCGGTGACGCATTTAGGGAGACCCATGGATGACTAGTCGTACAAGATAAAGATGGCAGAATCGTGAAGGACTCTGTGTCCACTGACAAAGCCGGCTAGGATTTGTAACCCTAGGTCCTCGGGCTAAGGTAACCCCTTATCTCTGATATTACTATTCATCCAACCTAACTTTAAGCGGTGTCCTACAGAATGCTCTGCTAGAATCATACTCGTCGATTAGGAAGAGAGGTGTGAGACAGTGCGTAGGAGAAAGGCCTAAAGATAATGTCGATACGGGAGACACGTAGGCAGGTCTATGTATATAGAAAGGGTCGATGGGGATTGTGTGTGTGTATGCTTGTGAGAGAAAGAGTGCTTGTGATAAAGGTTAGTAAAAACAGTCGTAAATGGTTACGAGAGGGAGGGAGGGTTATATCGAGAGCATGTCTGCGAGAAAGACACCTCGGGAGAGAGTGTGTGAGCATGTGTGAGAGACCACCGATGGAGAGTGGAACTACACGTAAAAGACTGTTGTACACATTGATTAAAAATATAAAATGTATCCAAATATTAGGATGGGATCATGATATTTGCAATTCGCGTAAGGAACGGTCATTGATCCATCAGACATCTAGGTTCTATCAAATTTGAGCATGTCTATGTTATTATTCGACATAATTAATCCACATCGTTAGTATTTTGAACTCCAGACAATGCATCGCTTTAGCAATCGAATATAAACGTGAGTATAGTTCATGTTGTGTGTGTAAAGCACATTATACATACGAAAGTTACACAATGAACATTATAAATAGCTACCTATGAACTAGCATACATTTGAATTCAACTTAAGGTGGTTTAAAAAATTCAAATTCAACATGAAGTCCATTCAATTATCTGAATTCGATATCATGGCATTTGTAAATCATACCTAAATTATGGGGGCACCATTCTTTCCTCTGCTTTCATACATAATAGCATATATAGTCGTGTGCAAAATAGACTCAAAATTACCTCCTCCATTCCAAAATAATTGTAGTTATAGGATTTTCAAGTGTCAAAATTTCAAAAAGAAGCGGATAATTTAATGAGGTTTTTAAACATACAAGGTCAAATTTAACGTTGTCTATTTAGGTCAATCCTCAAAGTACAAGAGTACTCTAAACGTGAATGCTTATGTTTCAAAATTTCGAACAAAGCACCAAAAGAGCCTCAACTCGCCCGAAACTGCGTGAGACCAACGTTTGGTAGTAGAAGGAAATTACTTTTCTAACTCCGACCCATGAAACCTACCGGCCCGACGTCCAAAGGTCTAAACCGGGGTAGGTTTGTAGCTTCATCTAGACGCCACGCAACCGCCTCCGAAAAACATTCATACACAATGGCCGTCTAAGCACACATGCGCGCGGCCGAAATCGCTCCCACCCACTATTTGGGACACCTGGGATTACCATCCTACCCCCGACCCACAGTAGGTCCGAAATTTAAGAGGGAGGCAAAGTTTGTACTTTCCCCAAATTTCAAACAAGCGTGTCCCATCTGTTCAAAAAAAGCCAAAAACAAGCGCGTCCCAGACCGAAACATGGTTCTCCATTAGCTACCCACACCCCCCCCACCCCCCCATCCGATTCCCCATTCATACTCTGTGGGCGCCAAAACTACCTCTCCACTAGCCGCGAAACCCCGGCGTCCTCCGTCCGCCACCCCATCCCACCCATCAACCGCCGCCCTCCTCCATCATGCCGGAGCCGATACCCCGACGTCGTTGTCCACTGCAACCTCAACCGCAACGCCCTCCACAGCTAGTAGTTGAAGCCGAGGCCGAGCTGTCCGTACCCGAGCCAGTTCAACCACGCCGTCCTGCGCCTCACCGCTGCTGCTCCAACTTCGCCACCGCCCACTGCACCGGAGTTGTTCCTGCTATGCCGTCCTTTGCCGCCTCGGATCTGCTTCCCCTCTACCGACATACGACCACGGCAACACAGTTCAACAATTTGGCCATGGGTTCGTCCAAGGCTGCACCCTCCTCCAAAACATCGGTTCCCCCGGTAAAAAGAAGAAAATCGCTACGACATATGGAGGACACAACACTGGCAACCGGAAATGGTACTCCTCTTCCCTTATTCATGAAGATCTTACGTGTCTGCTTGCATGGTATTCATCCCACAGAAGACACTAGTTGACCGCTTCTTCTTGATACTAGATGTTCCTAGTAACTCGCGATGCTCAAGGTTTCTCCTCATATACTATTTCACCTTAGCTAGACGTCCGTCGCCCCCTGGATTTCAATTCCTAGTCAGTTGATTCCCAATTAAAGGAAGCATTCCCCTGCATAACAGGCGCTAGTCCGCCTATTACGCCGGGGAAGCAGCGCCTCGGTGTTTATCTTAGGGGTGTGTAGGGCCCAGAGCTGTTGGCGCCTGATCTGGAGGTTGGCCAGGATTAAAGGGATGGTCGGGGGCGCTGCCAAGAACGGCGGTGGTGTGAGGTCGAGGGGAGGGCAGGGCGGCGGAGGCAGGGGTCTGGGTCGGTGGTCGCTGGCGGTTCGAGAAAGATCGTCAACAGTGACTGGCGGGAGGTAGACGAAGTCCATCTGCCCATTCCTTATAGATCAGACGGTTCATAAAAAAATTGACTCGCCTATTTATTTTCAGCCGACAGTTATTTTGATAGGACCACATGTGGTGGTGTGCTGGAGGAGTACCTGCATTTCCCAGCCATCCTTGTGCTCATATATTGCAAAATCATACGGAGTAGAATCTAATTTTGTTTGCCATGCAATGTTGTAGAGCTATCATATGTCTCCTGTCATTTATTTTTCAGCCACGTGCTATCTGCTACTTTTACAATGCACTAGTTCTGCACACACTTCACCCATACTCTCACTATTGTGTTTCTATGCAAGAGTATTTCAGACTCTGCCTTGACAGAAGCAGAAAAGAAAAGAGAGAAGTTGCTCCAGCTTCGTACGCGGCTAGGCCAAACACGTTTCAGCACTTTAAAGGGTGTAGTGTTAGCAGATGGAGACGGTAAACGTAGCTCTGGAGTTGATGATCTCGCTCGCAATGAACCACCATCCCAGGTGTCTGCTTTAACTTCGCGGTGTCATATGTGGTTGCATGTTGCATATGGTATCTAGCTTGTATTCAAAAGGCCGAAGTTGGTCTTTATTAAGATAAGGAAAGTTATTTTTACATGAACCACCATCCCGGGAGAACCAGAGGACAAATAGCTAGTCAGGGCACTGGCCGAGCCAGTGACAAGCCCAGCACAGACAGGCATCACCTGGAAGCCAACTAAAAAGCCACGATGGGGGCGAAGGATCCCACCTCCCACCAGGCTCTCAGGTCCTAGATGATCATGAAGGAAATATGCCCTAGAGGCAATAAGAAAGTTATTATTTATTTCCTTATATCATGATAAATGTTTATTATTCATGCTAGAATTGTATTAACCGGTAACATAATACATGTGTGGATACATAGACAAACAGAGTGTCACTAGTATGCCTCTACTTGACTAGCTCGTTGATCAAAGATGGTTATGTTTCCTAGCCATAGACATGAGTTGCCATTTGATTAGCGGGATCACATCATTAGGAGAATGATGTGATTGACTTGACCCATTCCGTTAGCTTAGCAGTTGGTCGTTTAGTATTCTGATATTGCTTTCTTCATGACTTATACATGTTCTATGACTATGAGATTAAGCAACTCCCGTTTACCGGAGGAACACTTTGTGTGCTACCAAATGTCACAACGTAACTGGGTGATTATAAAGGAGCTCTACAGGCGTCTCCGAAGGTACTTGTTCGGTTGGCGTATTTTGAGATTAGGATTTGTCACTCCGATTGTCGAAGAGGTATCTCTGGGCCCACTCGGTAATGCACATCACTATAAGCCTTGCAAGCATTGCAACTAATGAGTTAGTTGCGGCATGATGTATTACGGAACAAGTAAAGAGACTTTCCGGTAACGAGATTGAACTAGGTATTGAGATACCGACGATCGAATCTCGGGCAAGTAACATACCGATGACAAAGGGAACAACGTATGTTGTTTTGCGGTCTGACCGATAAAGATCTTCGTAGAATATGTAGGAGACAATATCGGCATCCAGGTTCCGCTATTGGTTATTGACCAGAGAGGTGTCTCGATCATGTCTACATAGTTCTCGAACCCGTAGGGTCCGCACGCTTAACGTTCGCTGATGATATAGTACTATGAGTTATGTATGTTGGTGACCGAATGTTGTTCGGAGTTTCAGATGAGATCACGGATATGACGAGGAACTCCGGAATGGTCCGGAAGTAAAGATTGATATGTGGATAGTAGTGTTTGATCTCCGGAAGGGTTCCGGAATCCATCGGAAGGGGTTCCGGATGTTTCCCGAAATGTTTGGGCACGAGAACACCTTATCTGGGCCAAAGGGGAAAGCCCACGAGGTTTTTGGAAAGCGCAAAAGGAAGTTTTGCGGAGTCCAGGGGCCAGACGCCAGGGACCCTGGCGTCTGGCCCTGGAGTCCGAGAAGGACTCTTGCCTTTCGGGTGAAACCAACTTTGTAGAGGCTTTTACTCCAAGTTTCAACCCCAAGGCTCAACATATAAATAGAGGGGTAGGGCTAGCACCCAAGACACATCAAGAAACACCAAGCCGTGTGCCGGCAACCCCATCCCCTCTAGTTTATCCTCCGTCATAGTTTTTGTAGTGCTTAGGCGAAGCCCTGCGGAGATTGTTCTTCACCAACACCGTCACCACACCGTCGTGCTACCGGAACTCATCTACTACTTCGCCTGTCTTGCTGGATCAAGAAGGCGAGGACGTCACCGAGCCGAACGTGTGCAGAACTCGGAGGTGCCGTGCTTTCGGTACTTGGATCGGTCGGATCGTGAAGACGTTCGACTATATCAACCGCGTTGATATAACGCTTCCGCTTACGGTCTACGAGGGTATGTAGAAAACACTCCCCTCTCGTTGCTATGCATCACCCTGATCCTGCGTGTGCGTAGGAAATTTTTTGAAATCACTACGTTCCCCAACAGATCATGCTCACCACTCCAGCCGGATGTCTAGCTTGTATTGCTTCCAATTTGGTTAAATTGCATCTGCTTAGCTTACACATTATACCTTTGAATATGACATGCCTTCCTGTTTTTGGTACATACTAGTACATCTATCTATTAACCATGTTCTTACATCAAACTAATGTTCTTGTGTATCCCTCATCAATCACTTATGATGAGGCAGTCAGGCTAGTGGACTACTGTGAGTAAAGATCCTCATTTAAAGAATGCAGCGTCAGCCTCCCCACATGATTCTCAAGAAATGGCAAGGCTAAATGAAGATAGTGAAGTAGCTCTGTAGTTGATTAGCACATTTCCCCTACACGAGCATCGCGGGTGCTTGCTCTAACTTGGTAGCCTGATATGTGGTTGCATGTTGCATATGGTGTCTAGATTGTAATTCTTCCAATTTGGTTAAATTGCATGTGCTATTCTGCTTAGTTTATACATTATACCTGTTAATGTGGCATGCCTTCCTGTTTTTAGTACATAGTACATCTGTCTATTAAGCATGTCCTTACATAAAACTATTGTTTTTTTGTATCCCACATCAATCAATATGACGAGACACCTTTAGTATATGCAGTGCGATATTAGTTGCATCTTTCATATGATTTATAGCATGCGCTGCTTCTAATTTGTTGAAATGCCATTTATGATGGGACGCTTTTAAATTGGCAGATTCATATTGGTTGCATCTTTCATGTGGTGTCTAGCTTGCATTGCTTCTTATTTGTTGAAATGGCTTATGCTTAGTTTACACAAACAGTTGTGAATATGCCATGCCATCCTATTTTTTGTACATATTCCATCCTGGTATCATGTGTTTGCCTTACATTAAATTAGTGATTGTCAGTATCATGCACGAATGAGTTTTGAAGAGTGAATTTTATTGCTTTTTTTGTCGGTTTTACTTGACAATTCAAAATCAATAAAGCGGAAGGAAGTTAGCAAGGCAGCGGATAAAGGTGCCCTTCCAGACAGAGGGCCACTATAGATTCTACTCCTCCAACCCCCCAAGATGATTTGCAAGACAACACATGCATAGACACTCAACGTAGCTGTGTTGATGATGAGCACGTCTCCCCTAGTGCACCATCACAGGTGCTCCCTCTAACTTGGCACTGTTATATGTGGTTGCATGTTATGTATGATGTCTAGCTTGTATTGCTTCTAATTTTGTTGAATTCCATCTGCTTACTTTACACATTATACTTGTGAATAAGACACGTGTTCCTGTTTCTAGAACATACAATATCTGTCTATCACACCATGTTCTTACATCAAAGTACTACTGTTGTGTAACCTGCAACAATCACTTATCATAAGACACGTTTGACTTGGGAGTGTGATATAGGTTACATCTCGCACTCTTTTCTAGCTTGTACTACTTCTAATTTGTTGAAATGGCACTTATGATGAGACAGTTTTAACTTGGTAGAGTGATATTCGTTGCATCTTTCATATGGTGTCTAGCTTTCATTGCTTATAATTTGTTGAAATGTCTTCTCCTTAGTTTACACATCATAGCTGTGAATATGCAATGCTGTCCTTTTTTGTTCCACATTCAATCGTCCTATCATGCGGTCGCCTTACATTAAAGTAGTGCTTGTCAGCATCTACATCAATGAGTTCTGAAAAGCAGATTTTTTTTCATTTTTCTTGTGGGTTTGAATTGACAAGGCAATAAAACTAAGAAGCAGGAAGGAAAAAAATAAGGCAGGGACTAATGGCGGTCTTCCGGCGAAACCGGCATCCCAGGTGCTTTCTCTAGCTTGGCAGTGTGATATTGTCTTGCATGTTGCATACGGTGTCTAGCATGCATTGCTTCTTATTTGTTGAAATGGCTTCTGCTTAGTTTACACAAACAGTTGTGAATATGCCATGCCGTCCTGTTTTTCGTACATATTCCATCCCGGTATCATGTGTTTGCCTTACATCAAAGTAGTGATTGTCAGTATCACGCACGAATGAGTTTTGAAGAGTGAATTTTATTGCTTTTTCTTGTCGGTTTTACTTGACAATTCAAAATCAATAAAGCGGAAGGAACTTAGCAAGGTAGCGGATAAAGGTGCTCCTTCCAGACGGATGGCCTCTACAGATTCTACTCCTCCAACCCCTCAAGATGATTTGCAAGACAACACATGCATAGACACTCAACGTAGCTGTGTTGATGATGAGCACGTCTCCCCTAGTGCACCATCATAGGTGCTCCCTCTAACTTGGCACTGTTATATGTGGTTGCATGTTATGTATGATGTCTAGCTTGTATTGCTTCTAATTTTGTTGAATTCCATCTGCTTACTTTACACATTATACTTGTGAATAAGACACGTGTTCCTGTTTCTAGAACATACAATATCTGTCTATCACACCATGTTCTTACATCAAAGTACTACTGTTGTGTAACCTGCAACAACCACTTATCATAAGACACATTTGACTTGGGAGTGTGATATAGGTTACATCTCGCATTCTTTTCTAGCTTGTACTACTTCTTATTTGTTGAGATGGCACTTATGACGAGACAGTTTTAACTTGGTAGAGTGATATTCGTTGCATCTTTCATATGGTGTCTAGCTTTCATTGCTTCTAATTTGTTAAAATGTCTTCTCCTTAGTTTACACATCATAAGCTGTGAATATGCAATGTTGTGAATATGCAATGCCACTAATGACGAGAGACCTTTAACTTGGTAGTGTGATGTTGTTTGCATCTTGCATATGATTTATTTCTTGTACTGCTTCACATTTGTTTAAACGCCAGTTATGACGAGACACTGTTAACTTGGCAGAGCGATATTTGTAGCATCTTTCATATGGTGTCTACCTTCCATTGCATTACTTCTAATTTAGTGAAATGTCTTCTGCTTAGTTTACACATCATGGTTCTGGTTATCTCATGTCGTCCTGTTTTTCGTACATATTACATCCTCCTATCATGTGGTTGTCTAACATCAAAGTTTAGTTCGTCTGTATCACGCATCAATTTGTTCTGAAGAACTAAATTGTTATTCCTTTTTCTTGCCGGCTTGACTTAACATGGCACAGAGAAAGAGGAAGGAACACAGAATGACAGGGGATGGTGTTAGTACTAAGGACACACGGAAAGGGAAGCGGAAGAATCCTGCAGATTCTACTGGTACTGATGGTGCAATAGAAGGTCAAAGTCCAGTGGAAAATTGTACAAACGGGGTATCCCGTGCTACATGAGCTGCAGGACAAGCCAAACAGAACTCAATAGTTGCCACCAAACAAGCAGAGACAGCCCTAGTTGTTGCAACACCTTCCACAGTGCCACCAGCTGCACGAGTTACTCGTTTGTCAACTCAGCTAGCAGCACGTTCCCAAGCTCCCTTGCCACCTGACACTACTTCCGAAGCTCTCTTGACACAATACGAGTTGGCAAGATCAGATGAACTTTGTGAGCTTCAACGGCAAGAAGGTAGTTGTTGGAGTCAAGTTACAGGTGCATGCTTCTTTATATGTAGTCTCACAGTTTGATGTACACTAACACTTCCTATGTTCGTTCTTGGACTAGCACCTAGGCGCAAGAGGAAACAAACATCAGGGATAATGCTCGATAGGTTAACTAAATCTAGAGGAGGGAGAATGGAGATCCGTTTTGAGGCAGGTTTAAAAAGGCCACGTGATGCTACAGAGCCAGCCAAGTTAGTATCAGAGGCAGCGGTTGCCGTTAGGTGTCATGTACGTATCCTCCCAACATGGATTCAGTACAGGAATGACAAAGACGAAACCCAGTTCAACACCTTCCTCGACCATTTATCTGTAAGTATGGTTATGTATGGAAACTAGTAATATCGTCTTGCTCTGTCCCATACTTTCTAGGTTGCTGATAATGAGACTCTCATAATTATCAACATATGAGGTTCAAGTTGGATAGCCAAGATGATGCAACCAGACAAGCTTGCACCCATGTTTTCAAGTCTGCTCTACGACAGTATCGGTATAACTTGAGGAAAACTCACTTTGAAGGCAAGGCTAACAGTGAACTTTCCCAAACATCTCCAGTGGAAAATATATCGGATGAAGACTGGAGAGGCATCGTTAAACACTGGTCTGATCCAAAGTATCAGGTACATTATATATATATATGTGTGATCAAATCACATGTTGAAGTCCTATTTACGCATGTGCCTCATAAATCTATCTTCTTGTAGGTGAACTGTTCAAAGAACAAGGCCAACCGTACGAAAGTGAAATTCCAACATACGACAGGATCTCGTAGCTATACTGCACACTGCGAGGCTCTTGTAATTAGCCGTTGTTTCACTCTTTTTGTTGTACCATATTATCATATCTATATTGACTTGTTCCAAATGCAGAGGAAAGCCCGCAAGGACCAAAAAGTACCTGAACCAAATGTTGTGGAAATTTTCAAGGACTGTCACACCAGCAAGACGAAGGGCATGACTACACCAGTCAAAGCCGCTGTTGTAAGTCCTTAATCCTCATGCCTTTTAACTACTACTTACTCTGACTTGTGCATTGAACTGCATGGTTTGCAGCCAATGTCTATTACTCTTTTCAATTTTATACACAATTGTCTTAGCGTATCATTGCACCTTACAAGGTTTAAAAGAGAGGAGTGATGTTCCTTTGATCTTGATCTGTAATCTAGTTCTGTGCTGGACTTTCCCACACAACGTTACAATTGCCTGTTTGTCTGTTCTCAGTTGTTTTGTGATATGAACGATGTCATACTATGCTTACCGTATTATAAACTTTGTCTCTTTATCCTTAGCTGTCAATACAATGTGAAGAAATAGACAATACATTAGCCATGGTATATGGTCATATGTTTGGAACCTGGTTTAATATGTACTTTGCAGTAAAATACGACTAATATTTTACATGGGTTCACCAGAATAAGTTATATATATAGACCAAAGCTATTTTGTTTGGTTTTGCTGCCTCCTTAATATCTTTTGTTCTGGTACTACTAATGTAAAAACTCAACTTTTCAGCAAGCTATGGAAAAAATGGTGGAACCGCCACCTTCTGAAGGTGACGAGGCAACTATAACCGCAATGTCACCTCTTGCTGCAGTGGGTCTGTACCTGTCCACTAACAGTGCCAAAAGCACGTTCCTGCGTAATACTGGGTTGGTTGTTAAGGCAATCTCGTCCAAACTGCCTCATGATCAAGATATGCAAGCTCAAAACAATGTTATATCTGCGCTCCAGACACAAGTCCATTCTCTAACAGAGACCCTTTGTGAAACAAGGACAGACATTGTTCGATGTCGTCAAGATATGCATGGTTTTGAAACCAGACTATTAGACATTTGCTATGTTGTTCAGGAGCCAAGGAGAAATGAAGGTGAAGGTTATGGTGCTCCATCAGACATACAACATGAAAACGTAACAGTCAGGTCAAATGAACTGAGCTTCTGAACTTCTGGTGGTGCATTTATCTGCCAAACTGTTAACTTTTATGCCAACCTTCCTTTTGTTTTATGGTTGTAATTTGTTTTGTTGCGATACAAAATTTGTTCTTAACGTGCAGCCACCGGCTGAAGAAAACAGCAAGCCATTTTTGTATAGTGTAGGGTGTTCCCTATATTTGCACTGGTGGCGATCTTTGATGCCCAGTGGATGTAATCTGTGCAATCGCCTTAATAGCCTAGTGTTAGTTTTGGGCTTATTTATTTCCTAGTCTTCTTTTTCCCTGGTTTGCTAGTGGCCGCAACAACCATGGGCCATATACGGACCGTGGTAACCTTGACCCTACTATAGGCCGTAGGATCCATGGGTCTCCTACGGGCCGTCGGATAAATGGGCCTCCAACGGACCGTAGAATCGATGGGCCTCGGGCCGTCGGATAAATGGGTCTACATGGGCCGTAAACGGGCATAATCGGTATCAGCCCGGCACGGTAACGGGCCGTTAACAGGCCGTAGGACAGCAAAGGCTTAATTCTGTCACAGGCATAACGGGTCGTTAATGGGCCAGAATATAGGACGGACTGGAAACGGCGCAACGGGTTAACAGGCCACAAACAGGCCGATTCTTGCCATGGGCCGAATTTGGCCCATTAGGGGAACAGGCCAGTAACGGGCCGGAAGTAATCGAGGGCCGGAAAGGAGCCCAAGAACGTATGGGCCGTCGATAGGCCAAAAGCTAACACGGGCTGGAAACGACCCATGTGAATCATGGTCCGTTAATGGGTACAAAGAAATTTACTGCTCATTATGGGCTAGAGTCACCGTGGGCCACTAAAGGGCCTAAAGATACGAAAGGCCTCATATGGGCCGAAAGACCTCGTGGGCCATACATGGGCCAAAAGTGAAACGAGCTGATGTTATATTCGACGGCCCACATGACGTTGTTGGGCCGATTCCGGGTAGGCCCTAATGGGCCGTGAGTTACCAGGCCGTAAAATGGGCTATTTGTAAAGAGACCATTAACAGGCTTTTCATGGGCCAGCCCGCTAACTTTTGACCAAGTTAAACGGGCCGGCCTTTGTAAGCTAAATGGGCCAGTGGTGGGCCGTCGCACGTGCCGACATATCATAGGCGCCTATCTGACCCACTAACGAGCTGACACGTGTTTCCTCCGGCCAATGCGAATTTTACACGTGGAAAATCCCCATTGGTCCTGGCTATTAACAGGTTATCGGATCCAAAACCGGACCCGATAGCTTAACGGCGACCCGTTACGGTGGATGCCACGTGTCGGTTACCCTTGACGAAAGCACTTCCATGACATGTCATTTATCGTCATGGAAGTGAACACTTCCGTGATAATAATTTTGGTATTGTCATGGAACACTTCTACGACAGCACAGGTATGACTATCTTGATTCTGTCATAAAATCGTCATGGTGTACATACATGACAGAAAAGGTGACCTACTGTGACAAACACGTATCATCACGGAAGTGTATTTTTTTGTAGTGCTCGCTCCGCCGCCTGCCTGCGCGCACCACCCAGCCTAGGCGCGCCGGCCTCCAAGATCCGTTGTCAAGGATGGAGGAGAAGCCCCCCGCGGCCCCCACACCAGAAGAGGGTGAGACAGATCCCGCCGCCACCGGCACCACGAGGGCTTTGCCCTGCGATGCTCACCGACGGCGGCGGATAGGAGGGGGAGTGGAGGGGAGGGCGAGGGGTGGCGGCTAGGGTTGGAGCACCCGGGTCGCCCGCGGGGAGGCTACACGAGGCTTCGAGTTAGGTATTGATGTTGGGCATGCATAAGAGTGATACAGAGTTAATCCCTCTCCTCTCTCTCTCTCTCTCTCTCTCTCTCTCTCTCTCTCTCTCTCTCTCTCTCTCTCTCTCGTCTGCCATGTTCTCCGGGTCCCTTCCACTTCTCCTCTCGCCCTTTGTGACCAAGAGGACGAGACCATCGACCACCTCCTCTCTGGATACGTCACCTCTCACATTGTCTGGCACGAGATCTCCTCTTAGTGCCGCCTCATCATTGCACCACCCAATGGCACCACTGGGTTTTTTCGACTGGTGGACTACTGTCTCTCACGCATCATCAGCCAGCCTGCGGAAGTGTGTGTGCTCTCTCATCGCGCTTTGCGGCTTGGACCATCTAGAAACACTGAAACAATTCTTTCTTCAAGAGTGTCCAACCATCTCACTCTCTCATCATCGATCAGATCAAAGCCGACGCACGCGCCCGGGCTAAGACGGGTACGAAAGGACTAGACTCGATTTTACTTGTATCCTGAACTTCTGTAGTTAGAGGTTGAGCAACCCCTTCTCCTTTTGCTCCTCGCATATCGAGTTTGTGCCCTCTATCAATGAAAAGATATGCAACTCGCGTATTCCCAAAAAAACTTCTCCTCTCACACCAACCCGGATGAGAAGGGAGCTCATGATGTTCCTATGTATAGTAGGTTTAGGGTTACGTCGGGGAGAGGGTAGCCATCAGATCTTGAGGGTAGCACTCGATAGTCATCATCTCAAAATGGCTCCATGGTGGAGGAAAGGGGAAGGAAACATATCTACTGGAGCATCCCAAAATAAGCTCGTGGTGGCACCAGTGCCAAGCCTTTGTGGTGATCCTCCCATTCTTTCCTCGTCGTCACGGTGGCTGATGGGACAACGGCTGAAGATCCCGGGCTAGTTTGCACTGCTGATGTCGTGGCTCGTTGGATCCGAGATTTCGACGAGGGTGAAGTTGATCCCTGATCTAGAGGAGGTACTTTGGCTTCACTCTGTGCTGCAATTCCATCCAGCACGAGAGGAGCGGCGGACAAGATAGAGACGGGGACGGTGTGAATCATTAGTGGTGGTCTCAGAGGGACTATGACACCCATGGAGGTGGTTGATGAGAATGACCTATCTGGCAAGCTGTTGAATCCTATGGCTGAAGGGCGGTCCATTATATTCTTCCTTACCATGATGCAACAATGCGGCAGACAACATGGCTTTAGTGTGGAGTCACCCATGGAGGGCGCGTCGGACCAGGTGGTTTCATTCCTGCCACTAACAAGCTTAGTTTCTACGGATTCAGGCCCAATTACAGTTTGCTTTCGCCCTTTGGGGTCCTCTTTGTAGAAATTAGGGAGTAATTTCTAATTTATGTATTAGTTTGGGCCATGTTGTAAGATACTCTCTATCACGGATCAATAACCAATGAAGCATCTAGGTTCTTCAAGGGCATGTTTGTATTAATAAAGACATAATGATGCGGATGTCGACATTTTGCTTTTCGTACGAGGAAAATTTGAAGATTTAAAACATGATAGATGGCTAAAATAAATTATATAAACACAAATTACAATAGTTAATTGGGCCATTAGCTGCTTCTTTCACTGTGTGTGCCTGACTAGATTCTTTTGCATATGTGTATCCCCTCCCCTCGCACACGAACACACACATGAAATGGTCATGCCTAAGGAACGAGTTGAAAGTGGGTCATTTACCAAGCTAAATAAATCATAAGTTAATAATTAGCTTGCAATTACATAGTTTGTAAGCAGTAGATTGTGGAATCTAGCCGACAGATCACTAAGTTTATTGTAAGATGAGTCAGTTGATACCACAAAATTCAAACCAAATTGTGAGAAGATAATAAACTAATAACTATTACAATTACTTCAACGACTCTAAGTGCATGAAACACATCTCAAAACAGCCAATCTCTACTTGAACTCAACAGCATATGAAAATTACAAAATCACATAGTTAAATATTGTTCTATAGTACAGTTACCTGGAAAATTTATAGTTCAATTTGTCAGGAAAATTTATGGAAGAGTACATCCCAATATCATAACTATACTTTCTTAAAAGTGTGTTGTTTAATGGCATCCATGCTTCATATATAAGTTCCTCTTCAACATGAGCTCCTTTTTCGCATCGCTAAATTTATGAGCATCTTGCCAGGTTTGGTCCAAGGTTTGAAAGCAAGAAGCTTGTTGTCTACAATGTTGCATGCAGTTCTATTTATAAGCTTTTTTTAGAACATAGACGTCAGGGACGTCTGGCTTTAAATTAATAAAGCCCTCAACATAGGCAGCGTGCACAACCAAACAAACCAACAACCACAACCAAACTAGTCTTCCGGGGTCCCAGACACACCACAAAAGGAACTGGCGTAGGAATAGAGTGCATTACATGGCGTATCCAGCCAACATACGAGCACGCAGGCTCGGAGGAAACACGTCCAAAAGGGGCTACCCATCCCTATGAGGCAGCGACAGAGGGCGACGGGGCTCGAGACGCCGAGTAGACGGTGCGAAGGCGTGCAAGAGCATGAAGGTGGAGATCGGAGTCCTGTTGTCTTCCCAGCGGGGCCCATTGCTGCAAGAACAAGATGCATTTGAAGATTACGTCAGCGGGGTGAGAGGGGAACAGTCCCTCAATAGTAAACTTGTTACGAATATGCCATAAAGCCCATAACATGGCCGCCGCACATGTCCACATGACCCGGCGCGAAGAGCCCTGGACCAAGGACAAGGATGACACGAGCTCGTAGCGAGAGCGTGGATCCCAATCCACACCCGCGGCCTCACGTACTGCGCGCCAAAGAGCACCGGAAGAACGCGTGGTCAGCATCTTCCAGGCCACCACACAAAGCACAAGGTCCGGAGGCAGGGCCATTCCGCTTGGCTATATTGATAGAGGTAGGTAGGCGATCTTGGCAAAGTTGCCAGAGGAAAACCTTGATCTTGAGAGGAATTCGAGCCTTCCAAAGCCCCGTGGAAGCCATAGGGACATGGCCGCGGGACAGCTCTCTATAAAGGGAATTGACAATGAACTTGCCAGAGCCCGAAAGTCTCCAAGAGACCGAATCCGCGGTGTTCGACAAGCGCACGTCCGCTATCATAGCCCGTAGGCGATCCCAATCCTCCATATCCTGCCCCGAGAGCTCCCTTCTAAAGTAGATAGGAGGCGGGGAGGAACTTAGAGCTGAAGCGACCAGTTGGTTGGGCTCGACAGCGATGGAGTAAAGTTGGCCAAACTCCGACCAAAGAGGATGTTGGCCAATCCAAACGTCGTGCCAGAAACGCGTGGAGCGACCATTATTAACCGAGAACCTCGCGCCCCTGGCAAAGAACGGTTTTAGGGATTGGATGGAGTTCCAGAAAGGAGACCCATGGGATGCTGCCTCAAAGAAATTCCCATCAGGGAAGTATTTGGCACGTAGGAGGTCCATCCAGAGGCCGGTCTCTCCCTGAGACAACTTCCAGATCCACTTGCACATGAGCGCAATGTTCATCAACTTAGAGTTGATGATCCCGAGGACCCCCTGGGCTTTAGGTCTACAAACGGCCTGCCATTTTACCATATGGTATTTACGTTTCGGTCCTGCTCCTTCCCAAAAGAAACGGGCCCGCGGAGTGTCCATTTTGGTGTGGACCCCATCAGCCAGCAAGAACAGCCCCATGGCAAACATAGGTAGGGACGAGAGGCTGGAGTTAGTTAAGATAAGTCTAGCCCCTGAAGACATAAATCGACCTCTCCATGGACAAACCCGGCCCGCCACCTTAGTACTGAGAGGTTCCCCATCGGCAATTGAGCATTTCTTCTCTGCGATCGGGAGGCCGAGGTAGGTGAACGGAAATTTCCCAAGTTTGCAATTAAGCAAATTGGCTACCCGCAGACTTTCGGCCGCGTCCATCCCTATGGACACCACTTCACATTTTTGGAAGTTTATTTTTAGCCCAGACATAAGCTCAAAGCACAATAGAATGGCCTTAACCGTGGCGATACTGTGTAGGTCCAGCTCGAAAAGGAGGAGTGTGTCATCCGCATACTGTAGGTGTGACACACCTCCTGGGATCAGATTGCCGACCACTCCCCTGATGTGCCCAGCAATACAAGCTTTGTCTAGCATGGCGCCCAGGGAGTCCGCCACAAAGTTAAAGAGCAACGGCGAGGCTGGGTCCCTTGACGCAGCCCACGCTTGTTGTGAAAGAAGTTCCCTACTTCTCCATTCACCGCAATCGCCGTTTGGCCCCCCGAGACCAATTGCATCATGCGATGAACCCACACCGACGAAAATCCTCAGTCCAGGAGGACTTGTCGGAGAAACTCCCAGTTCACTCGATCGTACGCCTTCTCAAAATCTAATTTCAAAAGAATGGCAAGCTGTCGAGTGTGTTTGAGCGAGTGAATAATCTCTTGGAGGGCCAACGGCCCCTCCAAAATGTTGCGACCACGAATAAAAGCCGACTGGTTCCTACTAATAATACGATGAGCTATCGGAGACAAGCGCGTAGTACAAGCCTTAGAACAGATTTTAAACGGGACGTTAATAAGCGCAATGGGGCGAAATAGTCTAATACAGTCCGCACCCTGTACTTTGGGGATCAGAGAGAGAACCCCAAAGTTCAGGCGAGAGATATCTACATTAGCACGCATGAACCCATTACATACGTCGAAAATTGGCCCTTTGAGCACTTGCCAAAACCGTTGAAACATCGCCACCGGCCACCCGTCCGGACCAGGGGCGGTGTCCGTTTTCATCCCAAGAGCCAGCACATCAATCCATTGGGGGAGGAAGGCCAGCCCCAGGCCCTCATTTTCCTCATCCGTGACCCGTAACGCCGGATCCCAAACATCCGGCCGCAGCCGAGCGCGGGACTCCTCCCTGGAGCCCATCAGTTGGATGTAGAAATTGTAAATGTGACGGACGATGTCCTGTTGGCGCAAAAGGAGCCCCTGGATTGCAATCTCAGGATGGCGCACTTACGGCGTCGGCCGTTAGCGTAGGCATGAAAATACTTAGTGTTCGCGTCACCCTTGAGCGTCCACTTGATACCACCGCGTCTACGCCAGTACTCCTCCTCTGCTCTAAGGAGGGACTCGACTTGGGCTTCTAATGCATAGCGCTGAGCCCAGTCTTGCTCCGAGAAACCCTGCACATCCGCAACCGCGTCCATACGAGCCAAGTCCGCGGTCAAACGCGATCGGAGCAGCTTATCCTCGCAGCCCTGGTTGGCCCCCCAACCTTTGAGAGCCGCACGCATTCCCGCCCCTGCGGCAATCCAAAACTCCATTGGCCCGCGCGTGTGCCCGATCCGGGTGACATGTGTCTCCCATTTGGAGAGAAAGATTTGCTCAAAGTCCGGAGACTCGAACCACGCGGTTTCAAAGAAAAAACGAGGGCTACGTTTTAACCTTTCCTCCCCTGAGGAAAGGATTAAGGGGATGTGATCCGATCCGATCCTTGTTTCGGCGTGTAAGGAGCACATGGGAAATAGCATTTCCCACTCCGCGGACATAAAAACCTGGTCCAGCACAGACCGCACCGGCGTAAGCTGCTTGTTGGTCCAGGTGTAGCATGCGCCCACGCGAGCCACTTCCCTAAGGGCCATAGATGCTATCGCATTATTAAACAAGGACACCCTTGTCCAGTTAATGATCCCGTTGTTCTTATCCGCTCCCGAACGGATTAAGTTGAAATCGCCACCCACTAGCAGTGGCAAGTTACGCACACCCAAGGTCGCAACCTTCTCCTGTAGTTCACCCAAAAACTCATGCGAGTGCGAGTGGTCGGCCGGGCCATAAACCACAATAACCTCCCACTCACGGAGGGTCGCGCTGTAACGCCCATGATGCGGCTATATCTGCCACGTGTCGAGGCACGACTTAGAGGCATAACCGCATTGTGGTTTTGTCGCAAGAAGGGTCATCTTCACACAATCCCATGTAATGAACAAGAATGGGATAACGAGAGTTGGCTTACAATCGCCACTTCACACAATACATAAATTAATTCATACATCATCCAAAATCCACACATAGACCGACTACGGTCAAATCCAAATGAAAATAAGATAACCCCAAATGCTAGATCCCCGATCGTCCCAACTGGGATCCACTACTGATCATCAGGAAAAGAAACATAGTAACGACCACGTTCCTCATCGAACTCCCACTTGAGCTCAGTTGCGTCATCTGCACTGGTATCGTCGGCACCTGCAACTGTTTTGGTAGAATCTGTGAGTCACGAGGACTCAGCAATCTCACACCCGCGAGATCAAGACTATTTAAGCTTATAGGAAAGGATGGTGTAATGAGGTGGAGCTGCAACAGGCACTAAGCATATATGGTGGCTAACATACGCAAATGAGAGCGAGAAGAGTAGCAACGCTACGGTCGCGACACTAGAAACGATCAAGAAGTGATCCTGAAACTACATACGTTCATGCATAACTCAAACCGTGTTCACTTCCCGGACTCCGCCGAGAAGAGACCATCACGGCTACACACACGGTTGATGTATTTTAATTAAGTCAAGTGTCAAGTTCTCTACAACCGGACATTAACAAATTCCCATCTGCCTCATAACCGCGGGCATGGCTTTCGAAAGATAATACCCTGCAGGGGTGTCCCAGCTTAGCCCATCATAAGCTCTCACGGTCAACGAAGGATAAACCTTCTCCCGGGAAGACCCGATCAGTCTCGGAATCCCGGTTTACAAGACATTTCGACAATGGTAAAACAAGACCAGCAAGACCACCCGCTGTGCCAACAAATCCCGATAGGAGCTGCACATATCTCGTTCTCAGGGCACACCGGATAAGCTAAGCGTACAGGTACCAACGTAACCCAAGTTGCCAAGGGACGGTCCCGCACGGTGCTCTAGTTTGGACCAACACTCGGAGGAGCACTGGCCCGGGGGTTAAAATAAAGATGACCCTCGGGCTCGCGAAAACCCAAGGGAAAAGGCTTAGGTAGGCAAATGGTAAAACCAAGGTTGGGCCTTGCTGGAGGATTTTATTCAAGGCGAACTGTCAAGGGGGTCCCATAAATCACCCAACCGCGTAAGGAACGCAAACTCAAGGAACATAATACCGGTATGACGGAAACTAGGGCGGTAAGAGTGGAACAAAACACCAGGCATAAGGCCGAGCCTTCCACCCTTTTACCAAATATATAGATGCATTAATTAAATAAGAGATATTGTGATATGCCAAAAAATCCATGTTCCAACATGGAACCAACTTCAACTTCACCTGCAACTAGCAACGCTATAAGAAGGGCTGAGCAAAAGCGGTAACTTAGCCAAACAACGGTTTGCTAGGAAAGGATGGTTAGAGGCTTGACATGGCAACATGGGAGGCATGATATAGCAAGTTGTAGGTAGCGCAGCATGGCAATAGAACGAACAACTAGCAAAGCAAAGATAGAAGTGATTTCGAGGGTATGGTCATCTTGCCTGCAAGGTTCTCAGAGTTGTCGAAAGCTTGATCCTCGTAAGCGTACTCAACAGGTTCCTCGTTCATGAACTCGTCTCCCGGCTCTACCCACAGCAATAATACAAGCAATGGAACCACAATCAATCACGGGAAATGCACAAGCAACATGATGCACTACATGCATGATATGCGAGACATGATATGCAATGCGTATGCGTGCTCCAGAAGAAAAAAGGATGAACAAGGTAGTAACTTGGCAAACCAAGTATGCCACTGGAAATATGAGATGATTTCGGTCGAAATCGATATAAATATCACCGGAAACGGATGCACGGTTTGCAAATGGCAAGCAAAACAAGAATGACACAAATCTGCGATTAACAGCATGATAGCACTTAGAATGCAACAAATAACTATGCTACAGCACTCCAACATAGCAACAAAGCATATGGAAGTAATCTACAGGAGATGCTTGACAAAAGATGAACACTGAGCTACGGCTAGATCACACCATAACAGGTTCAAACAAGCATGGCAAAAGTGCAAAAGATATCAGGTTAACAGACTTAGAGAAAATACTGGACATGGCTGAAACAGCATCAGGTAGCAATGTTCAGAGCAACAAAAACACATGCTACAGGAACTTAACATAGCAAAACAAGGCATGGTATGAATCTACTAAATGCATAGAACAAAAGTCCCTTACTGACCATGAGCCAAAAAGGACCAGAAGATATGATGGCACCCATGTAAACATATCAAATTTCGTTAACAGGTTTCAGACTTGGCAGAAAACAGAGCATGGCATTAACAGAAAATATGAGGGCATCTTTGTGAGCTCTATGCACTCATCACAAAGCAACGCATGACAAAACAAGCCTACCTACAGCATGATGGCATGTTTATGAAGCTAACCATGGCAAGGGCAAGTTCATAGCATGAAAGAATCAACTACAACAACCTTGGCAAAATTGAATATCATGTTAACAATCTGCCAGGAACATTTTATAGCAAAAATAGAGCAAGATTAAGACATGCTATGGCACTCCATAATTGCAAACAGGGGCATGGATGGATAGAGCACAACTATATCTACAAAACATCCTTACTGAACATACCCAAAAGAAGCATTGATCTCACTATAGACACATGGATACATGGCAACAAAATAACAGCAGTAGCAGACAGTGAAAAACCTGTCCCTGAAAACAGAAACATCACGAAGCCTAGTTTGCATGCTTGTGCTAGTCACCACATAGATCACAAAAATACATGGCATACACCTCTATAAAGATGGCATGGCATAGATCAAAACACCTGTAGAGCTCATGCCCATAAGATGCAAACATCAATTGCAACAAAAATAACAAAACACCAATTTCTGTTAACAGACAGCAGTAAACATCATATAGCACTCTTGCACCAGAGATTTGGGCATCAAGATGGACTCAAAAGAGCATGGCACCATGGAACAAAATGAAGAGAATCTTGTAATGAACATTTCGATATATCAGGCATGCAAAACGGAGCAGCATGCGATAAGATATGATGCAATGAACAGGAGCACATAATGCAATATTTCTGAGACAGCAGAAAAACACGGGGGGGGGGGGGAGTCAACCTCTCCCAGATCGGATCTGGCGCGGAAGCCGAGGCGGGGCTCTCGCCGGAGATCGAGGACGGGGACGGCCGGAGACTTGCCGGAGAGGGAGGAGACGGCGAGGACGACGGCGGCGCGGGGCTGCGCCGGCTTGGGTGCGGCGCGGGTCCCGCCGGAGATCGACGACGGCGGCGCGGGGCTGCGCCGGCTCGGGTGGTCGGAGCCGCGGCGGCGGCGGATGGCGGCGAGCGGCGGCGGAGATGGAACGGCGGCGGCGCGGGGCTGCGGGAGGAGGCGCGCGGGCGGCGGGGGAAGCGGGCGACCCGGGCGGCGTACGGGCTCGGGCGGGCCTGACTCGGGCTCGCCGGGCCGCGCGGTGGAGGGCGGCGGCGCTGCCACGTGGCGGCGGCGGATTGGGCGAGGGCGGCGGCGGACGTGTCCGGCGCGCGGAGGAGGAAGAGGCTAGGGTTTTGGACGCAAATTTCGGAGGGGAAGGTGTATTTATAGGTAGAGGGAGCTAGGAGACTCCAAATGGAGTGCGGTTTTCGCCCACACGATCGTGATCCGACGACGGAGAGCATGGAAGTGACTTAGATGGGTTGTTGGGCTGTTTTGAAGGGGTGTTTGCTGTAACACACAAAAGGACTTTGCGGTTACCCGGTTAACCGTTGGAGTATCAAACGACCTCCAAATGGAACGAAACTTGACAGGTGGTCTATCGGTGGTATACCAAGGCCACTTGGCAAGACTCGGTCCATTCCGAGAACGTTTAACACCCGCTCACGAAAAGAAACAAGAGGGGTGCGCCGGTGCATGTGGGAGTGTCGGATTGCAAAACGGACAACGGGGAAAATGCTCGGATGCATGAGACGAACACGTATGCAAATGAGATGGACATGATGACATGATATGAGATGCATGACATGAACAAAATACAAAACGAAAAACAAAACCCGACCACGAAGGGAATATCATAACACATAGTCGAAAATGGCAAGAGTTGGAGTTACAAATATGGAAAGTTACATCCGGGGTGTTACACGCGTGGTGGCGCACGTGTGCCGACAAGAAGAATCTACCGGCATCCCATGACACCACCTCGCAGCAGACTTGGTTAATGCCAAGCAGCAGGCCCCCCGAGTGTCCCACCGCTGGCACCCATTGCCACGCAAAACGTTCGAGCGGGTCGACAGCTAGCAGGTCCCGATGAGAAAAATCAGCCTTGATGGTTTCCTGCAAGCCAACTACGTCGATCCCCTCTTCACGTATGAATTCTTTCAACTGGGTCCGCCTCCCAGCGTGGCCGAAGCCTCGGATGTTCCAAAAGATGAAACGCATTATATAATGCGGTTGCGGAGGCGGATACCTCGAGCGGTAACCGCTTTGGCCACACGTCGTGTCTTGCCAGGACAACGGGTTGAGGGGGACGGCGCAGCCCCTGCTGTTGTGTCCTCCTGATCGGGCCACGCAACGGACAACAGAGAAGCCCCTGCTTCATCTGTTGTTGGCGCAACGCGGGCTGCCGCAGCCTGGGCGAGCGCGGCCTGCGCGATTTCCTTCGAGCGAATGAGAGATAGAAGTTCGCGAGCTTCACCCACATCGGACATATCAACACCACTATCCTCTAAAATACCCCCTAAACGCTTGTCAGAATAGTCGTCGAAAATCGTAAAACGAGGCAGGGGATTACCTTCGATTTCCATGTTCTTCTGGGCCACCAAGAGTTGGGCGCGTTGCAGTGCTGGAAGGTTGCCCTTGGCGCCCTTAGAGCGCGAGCTTGCCCTCTCCTGCGACGCCGGAGTCGCCACCACCGCCTTGGAGCGCTTGGCCATGGATATGGGCACCGTCTTGGTCACCTCCGCCTGAAGCGCATCAGAGGAAGGAGGGGGGACGGTCGTCGAGGTACCGCCAGCCGGACGCCCAGGAGAGGCCAGCGCCATCACCACCGGCCGGTGCGAGGCATGCGTGCCCGCACGGACCGATGGAGGGCTCGCCGGCGCCACCGGGGGAGTCTTGCGGCCCGCCGTCTTCTTGTGGAGCCGCGTCCCGCCGCCACCGAGGCCGATCGCAGGCATGGGTGAGCGCGTCATGAAAGCGCGCACCCCACCCACCTCCGCAACCACCGGGGAGACGAGCATCGAGCGTCCCTCCGAGTCACAGGAAGCCGAGACGCCCTTGTCGATGTCAAGGCCGAGCGACATGTTGGAGCCATACTGGTTGAAGCCCGTTTCGTTGCTGCCCACTACCACTTGACGCTCCTCCTGGTCCTTCGCAGCCCCCGCAGCCGGAGCCGCGGCCTCGGAATCCTTGTCCTTGATACCCAGCTTGTCCCAAGTCGCTGTATCGATTGAGTCATCACCCATGCTCGTGTCACGATCCTTATCCTTACCATCCGGTCCCTTGTCCAAGCTAGCAGGGGGAGGAGGAGGGGGCGCAGCACCCTGCAGACCGCCCGCCTCGGCCTCCAACCGAATGGTGAAACCCTCACTGTTGAACCACAATTGGACATACCCCCGAAGCTTAGCCGGGGAGCGACACGCGAACCGCATCTGCACCGGACCGAGCCCCACCAGCGACGCCTTGTCCACCTTCATAGGGCGCCCAATCATCACGGTCCCGGCCATGAGGCGATCCACGCGGCGGTGCTTGGGCGGCACACCCCACAGCTTGACCCACACATCCGGCATGATCTCGGCCTTGGGCTCCTCCGGGAGCGATTCCTTGATTTCCGCCATGATGTCGTTGAGGGAGAGGTACAGCTTGTCGCTGCAAGTCGCCATCCGCAGCATGGCCTTGTTGGGGAAGACGACCGAGAACAAGTTGTCGCTGATGGCCATCACCTGCCAGTCCCACTCCCCCTCGAAGAGGTGGGGGAGCTCCGCCTCCAAGATGGGGACCGACAGCTTTCCAGGTGCCGCCGAGATGACCGCAGCGTCCGCCACCAGCGGGGCGCGAACCTCCTCGCCCTCCGTCTCCACGAAAGGCAAGCAGAAGAATCCCTCGCCAGGGATGGCGTTGCCCATGATCTGGAGCATCAGAGGTCGCCCCCGCGTGGGGCAGTGCGCCGACGCATGCCCCTCCTCATGGCAGACGGCGCAGAGGGGTTTCAAGTGGCACATGTTCTGATAATGGCCCACCCGGCCACACTTGAAGCACTCCGGCCCGTCAGACTCCTCCACTGGAATTGGGGCATCGGCCGAACCCTTCGAAGCCGACGGCCCGGCCACCAGAGACAATTGCGCCGAGCCCCCCCCCCTTTTGCTTCTGCTTCTTGGCTAAAGGATCCCCGATCCGTTCGCCGCTCGGAGGAAGCTGGGACTCCTTCCTCTTGAGCTCCTTCTTCTGCTCCAAACCCCGACGCCGGTACTCCTCCTTCTTCTTCTCCTTCTTGCGCTCGCGCTCCTCCAGCTTCTTCCTTTCTTGCTCTGCGAGCCACCAAGGAGGCGGCGGCCCCCAGCCCCCCTCCTCCGCGGGGGGCGCCGGCACCTTTGATAGCGCCTTCGCCCGTAGATCTTGCTCCCGCTGGCGCTCAGCCGCCGGGATCGGAGGCGACATGGGGGGCTTCTCCACGCGGCGGGATCCCATCCGCACCGCGGTCGCGAACGAGCAGGTGAGAGGGGGAGGAGGGATGGAGCAGAGCAGGCGACGAGCGTGATGCCCGAATCGCCGCACTTGTGAGTGGGATGCGGGAAACCCTAGCGAAAGATCTAGGGCACCCTTTGGCAGCCACATCCACTTATAAAGGGGAGGGGGCGGCCGCTCATCCACCACCGAACTGGGCCCGGGCCTAATCTCAGGCGTGCACAAGGCCACCGGGCCAGGCAGGCCAGGCCCAAGCACTGGGGAGCGCCCCTGCGCCCCCACTGGCAAAGAAACGGGTGGGTCATCCGTTGCCCCCCCCCCCCCGGCCCACGCCCTGGTAAACGGGGCCACTCCGCCAGGCCCAGCAGAGGATCAGGCCCAATCGTCGTCGACAGTGGAACCCTAGCCTGGACCAGCTGCTCCCTGGCAGAGGCAACCCGCCGCCGCCGCCGACCCCTGTCGACGCCGGCGAGCTCACCGAGACCGAAGGCGGCACAGACGGCACCAAATCACGGCGCCCCACCTCCAACAGGACGCGCGAGCGGCCCTCTGGGCCCGCATCCACACCCCTTAGCGGTCGCCAGATCTGCGACGCTAGGCGGCGCCCGCCATGCCCACCAGGAGCAAAAGCACGCCGGCGACCAGCCACGAAGGAGACCCCAAGCTCCTCCGCACGGGCGACATAGTCACCCACCGAGCACGCCGCACGCGGCCTCGGCGAACCACCACCACTTACCTGGCTACTTACCTGGTTGGCCTCCTCATCGTCGTCGTCGGAGTCGACCCCCGCCAGCGCCCAAAACCTGCTGCCAGAGGGGGACGGGTCGGGGGACCGCCCACCGGACGGAGCACACCACCGCGCGCGCCCCTCAGCAGGCCGCACCGCCGTCCAGCCGTCCTCCGCCGCCAAGGGGTTCCCCCCGCCGTCGCCAGCGGGTTCTCCTCCCGAATCGCCTGGCCGTACGAGAGCCGTTGGGTCGCTCTCCATCTTCTCCTGATTTCTTTTGAACGCACCCCTTGGTTTTTTATCTATTTATAAGCTTCTAAGAGAATTTAGAGCTCTCTGGAACTTATGAAGGCACCTTAAACAAGTGGGACTCTCAGTTGTACACTTAGCTCCTTTCCTGATTATCTTGTGCCAATCCACAAATACAGACCCGTGAAACCATAATTAGTTTTCAAATGGTCAAACACCCATGGTGAGGCGGCGCTCGCCTAACGTTGAACAGTCCGGTAGCCTGGGTCGGATAGCCCGACCGGCTGGCAGCAACACTTCTACATCCACTTTTGCACCTTGCGCCTTGGGGAAAAGACTCTTTCTCCCTTTTTTCTTGCATAATTTTCTTATGTCTTGAATGGCGCATGAGCTCTCTTGTGCATGAACTCCTCCTTGGCTTGCGTGACGATTGACTCGAACCTAAATATGCACATGGTAGGATTGTCAAGTAGTGTACCAACCTCGAGTACACTAGTAGATAGACATGCATAAAGGAGAAGATTCATCTTTCTAAGCTATGTACGCATGTCACTTGACGTTGAACCTTTTGAGTCTTACGTGTTGATGTTTATATGGTGCTCTCCATCGTCCTCTCTTCTCCCACAAGGTTGCCCTTCGCCATCGGCTTATTCTCCTGAAGCCAAACCCATGTGAAACATAGCCGAACAGGAAAGGCACGGAGTGCCGGCGCATGGCGGGCGACCTCGCGGGCGCCGGCCGCCGGGTGAGCACGCGGAGGCGGTTGTGGTTGGTCGGTGGATGGATGGGACAGGCTGCCTAAAAATTAACTAGGGTTGCACTGATTTGGCAAAGAGGAAGCGGAAATCCAATTCGGCTCTTAGGAGCATATGCTCCTGCCCATCAAAAATGTTTTTTTCAAATGTCAAAAGAATTTGAAAAAAAAAAGGTGTGATCATTGTCACACCAAAACGCTACCTGCAAATTTTTAGGAGGAAAACTCAAGTATTTTGATCTGTGCAAAAAAAAACAAGTCAAACGATAAATGTTACCTCGAAATGTTACACATATTTTTATGTTTTTCACCGACGAAGCACTGTCATCCCGTTTCGCATGAAAATTGGCAAGCACACTTGTTAGACTAACAAGAACATTTACGAAAAGTTCAGAATTTTTAAATTTTATTTACTATTTATTTTGAATTTACTGTTCATTAGGGAGCATATGCACCCAAGAGCCAAAACGGCCCTCCCCGTAGTGGAAGCTACTGTATATAGTAGCTAGCATATTTGGAAGGGATTTTCGGGCTATCGGGACCCTCTGAACATGATCGGACGGTCTAGATCACAGGTTTGATACAGGTCAACGGAGACAAAGGGAGAAACGACAACTATGAACGGCCACAGGTTTTATAAAACACTCACATAATTCTTCTTTTTTTTTTAGAACTAGAGTAGGATCTACTCTACAGGAGGTACATATTCAGACACCATCAGTGGTCCGAGTCCTTCCGGTACGTTGGCAAAGATCTCCTGATCGCCTGCAGTTCTTGTGGCCGCAGCAAGCCCGTGGGCTAGCTCATTGCATGATCTTCCCACATGGTTAAAACTATAGCTCGCAAACACGGATAGAGCTTGTTTAATATCCTTGATCAAAGCATAGCATTGGGACCGAGGCTGTCCCCATACTGCTAGTTCTTTTATGATTGCATGGCAGTCCATCTCCAGTATCAGAGGGCCTTTGTAATACTTTGCCAGAGTAAGCAGCCCAGTAAGTGCAGCTTTCGCTTCGGCCTCCTCGACGCATCGGCTAGCTGACAGGCTTCTGCAGAGTGAGACAACCACATGGCCTTTGCTGTCCCTGGCGACTGCTCCAGCAGCGGATTCGCCTGAATCGGCTTGGAATGTTGCGTCGGTATTCAGCTTAACCGTGCCTTGTACTGGTCCCGTCCACTGCATGCTTTGTCCCCGTATGCAGCATGTTTTATCCACTAACTCCTCGACGTATTTCTTCAGGAATTGTACAGAGCCCAAGATAGATTCTTTGCCGTTGTGTCGTAATATGTCCTCTCTCAGGTGCCAGCACCTCCACAACAGGAGTAAGATTTTTGACCGCATTTCCTCAGGTTCTCTGTCTAGCAGGACCTGCAGCCAGTCAGTTCCTGTATTTCTGAAATATTTCTCTGATGATAGTGTCCACTCCTTCCTCATGGCCTCTCGGAGGGCCCTGCTCTTTGAGCATGTGATCACTGCATGATGTTCATCCTCCGCCCCGTTGCCGCAGATATTACACGTCGAGTCCACCTCGAGCGTCCTCTTGAATTTGTTGCTTTTTGTGGCCAGGGTATTTGTGGCTACTCTCTACCCAAAAATTCTGACTTTCTCAGGCACCTTGGCTTTCCAAATAAGATCCCAAATACTCCGGTCACCCGCATCCCTAGTCGAGCTTGAAGGGTTTGAGTTTTCGTTTTGGGATAAGGTTGCTGCCAATTTGTACGCACTTTTGACTGAAAACACTCCATTCTTTTCACCATGCCAAGCTATGCAATCTCTTGTGTCCGTCCTTGGGATGGGTATCTTGCATATTTCTTCAGCATCAAACTGGTGGAATATTTGTCGAATCAAATTTACATTCCATTCCTTCCCATCCTCTTCCATGAGTTGGTTCACCCATCGGAGCCGAGACCTTCTAATAAACGCTGCGGTCATAAGGCCTTCTTTTCGAGGAATCCATTGGTCTCGTTGAATCTGAATATTTTTTCCATCGCCCACTCGCCAGATTAAACCCTTCTTCAGCAGTTCTAGGCCAAATTCAATTGCCTTCCACACCGGGGAGGTATCCGAGGCAAAGACGGTGTCTAGAAGGTCACCATTCGGGTAGTACTTTGATTTCAGGACTCTCGCGCATAAACTATCCGGGGATTGGATTAGCCTCCAACCTTGTTTAGCAAGGAGTGCTTGGTTGAATAGATGCATGTCTCTGAAGCCTATACCACCAGCCCGTTTAGGTTTAATCATGCGCTCCCAAGCCATCCAATGTACCCTTCTATGGCCTTCTTCGTCCCCCCACCAGAAGTCCCTAATCATTCTTTCATATTTCTCACAGAATCCTTTCGAGAGCTTGAACACGCTCATTGTAAAGGTTGGGAGGGCTTGGACAACTGATTTGACGTGGACTTCCTTAGCTGCATACGACATGAACCTCTCAGACTAGTCGTTGCATCGTTTCCCAAATCTATCCATGATGGGTTGGAAGTGTTCATCCTTCATTCTCTCTTCCAGCGTGGGCAGTCCCAAGTACTTGCTCTCAAAGACCTCCGACTGTACCCCAAGAACTGTCTTAACTCCGTCTCTTGTTTCGGCCGGACATAGTTCGCTAAAAAGGATCGAGCACTTGTTTGCACTTAGCAGTTGTCCCGTGCACTTCTGGAAGGTGTCCAGAACCTTCTTGATCGCCTTGGCCTGCTCTATGGATGCCTTGAAAAATAACAAGCTGTCATCGCCAAAGAGAAGATTAGAGATACCAGGGCTGTTGCGAGCAATCTTGATAGGATTCACCCTTCCGGCCACGATCTCCCGATTTATAAGATTTACCAGACCTTCCGCCACAAACAAAAATAGGTAGGGGCTGAGTGGGTCCCCTTGCCGTAGACCTCTAGACGGACAGAATGGTTCCAGAAGCTCACCATTACATCTTACTGAGTATCTCATTGATCGGACACACTGCATCACCCAATTTGTCCATTTGCTGCAAAAACCACTCGTCCGTAGTACACCTTCCAAGAAACCCCAGTCCACCCTATCATAGGCTTTGGCCAGATCCAGCTTGTACGCACAATATGTATCACGCGTATTTTTGCTATGCTGGATTTTATGGAAACACTCAAAGGCAATGATCGCGTTGTCCGTAATCAATCTGCCCGGGATGAAAGCGCTCTGGGTTTCTGAGATGATTTCATCCAGGATAGGTCGTAGTCGGTTCACCAGGCACTTCGACACCACTTTGTAGATGACATTGCATAGACTGATCGGTCGGTAATCTTTCAGGGACTGAGGGTCCTTTCCTTTTGGAATAAGCACGATAACAGTGTCATTTGTGCCCTCAGGGAGTACCCCACGTTCAAAGAAATCTATTACCGCCTTGGTCACATCATCCCTAAGGACAGCCCAATTCCTTTGGTAAAAACGTGCTGGAAATCCATCCGGGCCCGGTGCCTTAAGCGGACCAATTTGAAATAAGGCGTCACTGATTTCCAATGCAGAGAAAGGTTTAGTCAGCATATCATTCATTTCTTGTGTTACTTTCACATCAAATAACTCCATTATTTCATGCGGCGTGACCCCAACACTCACATAATTCTGGTAGAACGGCAATGAACTACCGATGCAACACGAATGATGCCATGATGAATGCAGCAAATAAATAATTACTGCAATATAATAAAATATTACACAAAAGAATCTGAGAACCAGTATCAGGGCGTTACAAGCAATCTAGCACATTCATAATTTTTAGCCCAATATATTGTTTCAAAATCAGCGGGTGGAGACCAAAATATCTTTCTAGGTTGGGTTGTGTTCAAGAGGATTAACTAGAGGATGGTTTTCAGGAAAGTTTGGCTTCGCCATATTTGACGTTGGATATTAGATGATACTCCCTTCGTTTCGAAATATTTGAACTTCTAGGTTTTTCCTAAGTCAAACTTCTTATGTTTGGCCAAATCTATGGAAAAATAAACAACATCTAGAAAGCCACGGAAAATTAATCTAACTAGAGGGAGAAAATTAGAGTTATATCTCTAGCAACTAATCCCCATCCAGAAACATAAACAAATAAGAAATTTTTAATATACAACCAGGCATGTGGTTCCGAAGGAACAGTAGTTGTCTACTATGTACAGTACATTGCTTGGTTCCGCTTTCTGTCATGACAAGTGGAAGGAGTATAAACACTCTCAGTAGCATACATAAGATCCTTTCTAACTATCTCTTGCCGATCCACAAGCACACATGTGAAATCACCCTCGGTTTTCAAATGGCAACAGACCCAACAAATTTTGCCCTGAGAAAGGTGTTTGTTAGAACGACTAATTGAAGATAGACTGCAGGCTTGAGCTTAGTATGTGTCAACAATATGAATCGTACCTTGACAGCGAATCGAGGTTATCTCAGGACCTGACACATCAATGCCTTCATCATTTAGCAATGTAATGCCTGATGATTCCACGATGAAAGGAAATGCTACTGCTGGAGACATGGGCGATTTCGCCACCTTGATGAACCTCTGACCTGTGGGCAATGTATGTAGTTTATAGCGGTCATAAAAAATAGCACAACAATAAATACAACACTGCTCTGTTGCTTCGTAAACCTACATGCAAGAATAAAAGAGATCAAATAGAAAGGGAACATAGAGACAGCAGGCATTTTGACATCATTGGTAACACAAATATGTTAATTCATAATAATGTGTATTCCTACCATATTTTTACTACCAGAACTGCCGTCAGATCACTAATCACTAATTCGCTATATTACGATTCAAAGAGTTCTACTGAATTCCAGCTACAGCTATTACAGAAGTTGAAAAGCCAATAAGCAATGTTGCAGTTCCTCAGGTTTGACTCTGGCTGTTCAAAAATGGGTTTGGCCAATCTGTCTCAACACATGCATGCAGTAAAAATAGTTATGCTGAGTGGCATCTTTAGTTACTTCTACTCATTCAACGAGCAGCTGGTTTTCAACAGGTTTTCAGAACCTCTCCTATTTATCAAGGTTTGACTGTGCCGCTCAGGGTTCCAAAACCAACAGGAACAGGTGGGTTACCAACTAAAGATCCCAACCTTGCCTGCAACTGGTTTCTGGAAAACTGGTTTTGTTTCACCCACCTAAACCCCTCTAGTTATTCTCATTGCAAAAACAAAAGGCAGCCAGTTTCCGCTGAGAAAACAGAATTGCTCACTAACAGCTTTCCAAACTGTATTCGGCAAAAAAAATGCTTTCCAAATTGTATTGGCACTTGTTTTGTAGGTCAACCATCTTTTCAGCACAAACAGTCATAGACTACATGAATAAGATAAAAAGTAAGTTGATTAGTGATATAAGCATACAAACCTGAGTGAGACTCGAAGACTAGACGGATAGTTACAGCATGAGCCCACTGGATTCCTAGAGCAGCAACAAGATGAGATTCAAGTCTTTCAGCACCATCGCCATCACCCATCCTTTTTACTGCAGAGGATTAATAGGAACATTAAATGACGTTCAAGATGACCAACAGATAATATGTTTCCTTGGAACAAAGTACAAACCTTCAAATGAGTAATGATAACCATCATCATTACTTTGGCTGCGGACCTGGTTTGAAACTACAACTGGAATTCTTGTCAACTCTGCTATAGACCTGCAGGACAGAAAGGAAACCCAAAGCACTTCAGTAGAATCAACAGCGTAACCAAAAAATGTAGAAGGAATGCTATGAATTTTAGGATCTAGGAAGCTCACTTAAGAAATGAAAGAGCCCATCTTAGAGGGTGTTGTGTGAAACCTGTTGTACCTCTTTCGTTCTCCCTGACACATGTATGTTGAAGTAGAATATTAGAAAATTAAATATCATACTGTTAACAAAAAATGAACCATAGTAGAAGAAGAAACAACTAGCATGCAATAATTAGATGATCTTAAAACATGATAATTATTCATGCTAAAGCACCGCTACACACTTCAACACAAGCCTCCAGCACTGCAACAACGAGCCAGTACATAGTAGTACCGTAGTCCAAGACCCTTGTCAGCTATTTAAAAGAGTAGTCTTCGTAATTGAGACCATGAGTAATAATTATAAAAAGCACTGCACACCTATTTAACTCGTAGCTGTATATAAAAGAAACTATGCACACTGTTCAGAATGTTAACACTCCACCAAAGCTCTGGCCATGTTTCAAGAACTTGTGACAATTTAATATTTCAAGAACCAAACAACACTCTGTTGGCTAGTTCAGTGGGTGTGCAAGCTGTTCACCCTTATGTGTTCGGTCGCCATTCTATTAAAAAATGCTGCCAAGGGCATAGTGTTTAACCAATTTTTATTTATTTTTGATAATTTAGTATTTCAAAGTTTTCAGTAATGTAAAACAGAGATTCATAGTTATCAACAGTTTGGCACATAGCAATGAATTGGCAACCCAGTGTTTGATTAAAGTTATTATGTTAAGCCAGATGACTTTCTAAATTTGTAAACATGGAATATGCTAAGCAACTGAGAAAAACTCACTGTGGAAACTACCATTGGCTCCTCGTACTTTAAAAAAAGCTATCATTGTGTGAAGTCAAAAGCAAATAAATAAAAAATCTAGTGTGCATATCTTACGATGACATGAAAGCAGCCACACTATCAACAATGAGTAACTTCACATCATTTTGGAGGAGAGTCACCTTCATCTGTTCCAAACTGTAGAAGGGCGAGAAAAACATCAAAAGGAACATTCAAGCGTTTTTTGCGGCATGATGAATTTCTTTTACATGTAAATTTTGAGGAGCATCCAACAAAATTATAAAGTGTAAACAATGGCCACACTATATTGGGCAGAAGAGGAGCATTGCAAGAATTGTTAATGAAAGTTTTCTACCATTCATGGAACCTCAGAATGACAATCACTAGACATCAGCCTTCCACAATCCACTGGTTGAGTGTCGGAAAAATATACCTCTTTGTGAAATCAGATAATGATGATGGTCGCATCACTAGGATCCTGCCAGCCATCTGCACAAAAAATAGAAGGTTTGAAACAACAGCCGAAGAAGTCATGTATAATGTTAAACTGAAAGATCAAAGCATTGGGTAAGTAGACGATGAATTATAATAACCTTTTGTGCTAAGCCTTCTTGCCTAAATATTTGAGGAAAGCTTTTCTGACCTATCTCGATCATCCTGCAACATATCATGAAGGTTGATGACTGCACATACTTCTTAAATGATATGCTTGGGACTTGCTGGAACTAAGCTACCTCCGTGAAGAGAACTTGGATTCGGTGTCAATATACACAACTCGACCGTTTAGGCCCCCGTAGCATTCTGGTAACGTTGCTAGCAGCGCAAGCTTCAGACAAAACTGCAGAGTGTGCAAAACTTTCAGCAAATTTATACAGGCTAAATGTACAACATAGCAGCACACACTCAGGAGATAGTAGGCTTTAAATTTGACATAGTTGGGATTCACTTGGGAGGGAAATTGTGAAGTGACCCACATGAATGTGTCTTTAAACTGAATATGGTTAACTGAACATGCATTCACAAAAACGTGTCTCTGTACTGCAAAGGAACAATTCCGACTAAGAAACCGCAATCATGAGATCCAAACAACTACTCCCTCCGTTCCTAAATATTTGTCTTTCTAGAGATTTCAACAAGTGACTACATACGGAGCAAAATGAGTGAATCTACACTCTAAAATGACGTCTATATACATCCGTATGTGGTAGTCCATTTGAAATCTCTAAAAAGACAAATATTTAGGAACGGAGGGAGTAGTAATCAGCAACTAGCCCACAATAAACTCGTAACGCAGATAACATAAATACACAAGGTGCATTCCTTATACTTCTCTGTTGCATAAGGATACACGAATTAGTTCGCATTCAGGAACACACAAGCCCACATTGCGTATGATTACAGTGCCGCTACGCAGAAAAGCTTGGTCTCACCTGCGTCTTGCCGATCCCCGAGGGCCCGACGACCTCGGTGAGCTTGCCCAGGGGGATACCTCCGCCCAGCGCCTCATCCAGCCCGCAGAGCGTGGTCGCCAGGCGGCCGCCGCCTCCCAGCCTCACCCGCTCCTCCAGCAGCGCAAGCGCCTGCGCAAACCGGTCGCAAAACATCAATCGCTCAGAAGTCCCCAAACCCGAAATGGCGAGAGAGGCGAGGCGGGGTACCGTCTGGCAGGGAGGGCAGGCGAACTCGCTGACGCGGCACACGGCGTCGCGGGCGGTGGCGAGGCCCGCGTCGAGCAGGGACATCAGCTCCACCTCCGGCAGCGAGAGCACGTCCTGGGGCGGAGCGGGTTAGAGGCGGCGGCCGGTTTCAGGGCGAGGGGAGGAGGAAGATGGGGTTTCGTGCGGAGGGGGCGGCTGACCTTTGCCGTGGTGAGGCGGCGGGCGGCGAGGAGGTGGGCGAGGTGGGGAGGCAGGCACATGTCCGAGACCAGCTTGTTGGCCATCTCGGCCGCCGGTAGGACTCCGGCCACCGGGGGAGAGGAGGGGAATCCGGAAATTTTAGTTTTGTTTCCGCGCTCTCCTTTCTTTTTGAGTTTTTGCGGTGGATTTCTTCGTTCGGTTTATTCGGGCAAGAGCTATTTCCAGCAAATGGTTTCTTGGGAGAGATTTCAGCCAAATGATGATTATTTTTCCGAGATGAAGGATAACATTACCCTAGCAAATATTTTTATATGGGATTCAACCTCACAAATCAAACAACCACATGGAAGAAAATTCTAAGGATTATAATACTTTGGAATTCATATGGAAAAGCCTTTGATTCAAAAAACATTCAGTAGTTTAGATGGTTTCTTTTGTGCCATCCTCTATTCATAAATTTCTTATTTTTTGTGGGGCATATCCATAAACGGAAAAACTAACGCCCACATGTGTGGGCGTTTGCACATCGCCCACACGCCTCCATCATCACTCATTTTGCCACGTATGAACAGATGACATCAGCAGAAATCTTTTTGGTTTTCGGCTTAAAAATGTTTTATCTCCTAATTAAAAGAATTAAAAATCCGTTTCGCCATTAAATCCATCTCGACGAGATCTTCAAAACTAGACCCCATGTTGATATGTTTCGACGAAATTCTTTTTATCCAAAAATTGTCATGATGTTTACACTGTAGTTGTCGTAGTGCTTAAACTAAAGTTGTCATGTGGCAATTTTAGTTTGTAGATCATGGCAATTTTAGTTTTTCGATGATGGCAATTCCAGTACTTTGACCATGAAAATATTTTTTGTATGAACCATGGAAATTTTAAGTGCATGTATCATGGCAATTTTAATTTATGGTGCATGGCAAGTCTAGTTTCTTAATTCCCCGTTTTATAATATGTCAAAATTTACTTTTAAATGTAGAAGAAAATAGCTGAAACATATCATGGCAATTTCAGTGTAAACATCATGGCAATTCATGTGCAATAGACACGGTAACTTTTAACTAAAAAAATTCGTCAAAATGTGTTGATATGAGATCTAGTTTCAAAGATCTCGTCGCGAGGGATTTAATGGTGAAAACAGATCTTCAATCGGATTTTTCATTTAAGAGATAAAACATTTTGAAAACAGAAAATCCAAAAAGATTTCCACATGCATGCATGCGGTGACATGACGTAGCGTTGTCCTCCATAAATTAGTTGAATCCTACTAACTAATTTTCCTGCGATTTCTTGAAGCCAAACCATCACCCTCAATTCGGCTCCTTTCTGCCATATCCTTTTATGAAAACTCGTCTCTCCCATATTTCTGATTGTGGTTGATTTTCTTTGGGCTCTTCATCTTCTATGAAAGGATCGATATGGTTGACTAGAGGGGGGATGAATAGGCAACTACCAATTTTTAGCTTCTTAACAAATTAGGTTTAGCAACAAATATGTTGTTTAGATGTGCAACTAGGTGAGCAACCTATATGATGCCAACACAATAATAGCTTGCACAAAGTAAAGGTAAGAGATAAGCACAAGTGAAGCCGGTGGAGACGAGGATGTATTACCGAAGTTCCTTCCCTTTGAGGGGAAGTACATCTCCGTTGGAGCGGTGTGGAGGCTCAATGCTCCCCAAGAAGCCACTAGGGCCATCATATTCTCCTCACGCCCTCACACAATGCGAGATCCCGTGATTCCACTAGTGGTGCCCTTGAAGGCGGCGACCGGGCCTTTACAAACAAGGTTGGGGCTCTCTCCACAACCAAATTGGTGGCTCCCAACAACACCATGAAGCTTCGCCACAATGGAATGTGGCTCCGAGGTGACCTCAACCGTCTAGGGTGCTCAAACACCCAAGAGTAACAAGATCCGCAGGGGATTAGTAGGGGAAATCAAATTTCTCTTGATGGAAGTGTAGATCTAGGCCTTCTCAAACAATCCCTAAAGAATCAACAAGTTTGATTGGCTAGGGAGAGAGATCGGGCAAGAATGAGCTTGTAAGCAACAATGGAGCTTGGGGGAGCAAGAGGTAAGTCAACTGGGGAAGATGACTCACTTATATAGTGGGGGAATAAATCCAATCGTTATGCATCCACAGCCCATGCACAAGCGGTAGTACCGCTCAGGTGAGCGGTACTTCCGCTGGCACGGAAGTTCTGGCCACAAGGTTCAATCTGAACAAGTTAGAGATGTGGTAGTGTCGCCGGAGCGGTACTACTGCTCCCACCAGCGATACTACCGCATGGTGATGAACTGCAGCCGAAACCCGCGGTAGTAGAGGAGGGTAGGAACTGCCATTCTACTACTGCCCGTGGAACAGACCAGTTCAGAACACAAAATTAAGCGGTACTCCCCGCGGCACAAGTCAGAGCGGTACTACCGCGGCGAGCAGCGGTACTTTCGCTTAGTCTGTGAGTGCCCAGTAAGCCCGCGGTAGTAGAGAGGCAGTTAGGCCCATAGTACCGCAGGAGCGGTACTACCGCGCAGAACTGCCGCTTTACTACCGCTCGTTTACAGAACACTCAAAGCAGGCGGAAGTAGGAGCGGTACTGCCGCGAGGCAAAGCGGTACTACCGCTTAGTCTATTCTGACAAGGTCCAAACATAAAGGAGGGACAAGCTCAAATGTCGGGAAAGAACGAGGGTGCAAAGAGATAGTGTACGTGTTGATTCCACCCAAACCTTTCCGGAGCGGACCTCCTCTTAATGGTACGGTGTTCCTACGACTCAAGTCCACCGAAAATGAAACACAAGAAAAACAACATCTTCATAAATATCTAGAGGGGTATAATCGTCTTGTGCTAAATGATGGTTTATTTGAAATGCTCAATGCACAGGATTAGTCCGCAAACGTATTGTCATCAATCACCAAAACCACTAAGGGAGAAATATGCCCTAACATTCTCTGAATCAACGATGCCCGCTCCTCTCCCACCCACCAATTTCCTTTGTTCCCCCTAAAAAACAATTTCCTCTGTTTTAATCAATTATAAAATCAACCATTTCCCTCGGATGTTCATATTTCCCCTTTCCAAGTCCATCTTCTCTTGTCCTCCCGATTCAAGTGAACGCCTCCATGGTCATATTTGTGCTCTTTCGTCATTGTTGCAAGGACAGACAATCGAGAACTCCTGAGGTGTTGATGCGCACGTCAAGGAGGCAGATGTCGATAATGTAAGGGAATTGAACCCAAACCTTGGGTGAATTCCCACACCCTTGATTTAATTTGGTATGCCTAGCGTTAGGATATCTGATATGGAGCTTCCTCTTGGGGTTGAGCGTGCAGGGGATCTACTTTGTTCTGACTTTGTTTGATTGGGTCCATTCATGCATGCCATTCTTATCCATGCTGATAAGTTTCAATGAAACTATAACAATTGTTTTACTTGCACTTTTCTCTTTCTTTGTATCTACATTTTTTTGTCGCTTTCCGGTTCCATGATATCCTAGGTTTGCTCATGCAGGTTATGGTGGAGCATACGATATTGATTTGTTAGCGGTAGCTTTGGCTAGAATTTTATGTGCTCTAAATTACCAATGAACTTCACGTCAAGTTTCAGATATTGGAAGATTAATGTACCATGATTTACTTTAGCATCTATATTAAAAGGATGATGGTCAATTTTGTTACGGAGATCTTTTTTTTCAATGCCCCGTTCTATTTTTCAACGGTTGCTAGCTTGTGGGTTGTAAAGCAAAACCTCATTGTAGTTGAGGTCCTCCTAAGGTGACATTCTAAAACATAACCTCTTTCGTTTTTTCATCTATTGTAGGATCGAAAGTAGGTCTAGAGGGGGGTGATTAGACTACTTGACCAAATAAAAATCTAGCCTTTTCCCAATTTTAAGTCTTGGCAGATTTTAGCAACTTAGCACAAGTCAAGCAATCAACCTACACATGCAATTCTAAGAGTATAGCAGCGGAATGTAAATCATTGCATATGAAGGTAAAGGAAAGGGTTTGGAAGGGCAAACGCAATGTAGACACGGATATTTTTGGCGTGGTTCCGATAGGTGGTGCTATCGTACATCCACGTTGATGGAGACTTCAACCCACGAAGGGTAACGGTTGCGTGAGTCCACGGAGGGCTCCACCCACGAAGGGTCCATGAAGAAGCAACCTTGTCTATCCCACCATGGCCATCGCCCACGAAGGACTTGCCTCACTTGGGTAGATCTTCACGAAGTAGGCGATCTCCTTGCGCTTACAAACTCCTTGGTTCGACTCCACAATCTTGACGGAGGCTCCCAAGTGACACCTAACCAATCTAGGAGACACCACTCTCCAAAAGGTAATAGATGGTGTGTTGATGATGAACTCCTTGCTCTTGTGCTTCAAATGATAGTCTCCCCAACACTCAACTCTCTCCCACATATTTGGCTATGGTGGAAAGATGATTTGAGTGGAAAGCAACTTGGGGAAGGCTAGAGATCAAGATTCTTGTGGTTGGATTGGAATGTCTTGGTCTCAACACATGAGTAGGTGGTTCTCTCTCAGAAAATGAATGCTGGAAGTGTAGGCGCGTTCTGATGACTCTCTCTCTCTCTGATGGAGAGTGATGCGGCTTGAAGCCACGTCGGTATTTCCCCAAAGAGGAAGGGATGATGCAGCACAACGGCGGTAGGTATTTCCCTCAGTTATGAGACCAAGGTTATTGAACCAGTAGGAGAACCAAGCAACACAACGTAAACAGCCCCTGCACACAAATAACAAATACTCGCAACCCGACGTGTAAAAGGGGTTGCCAATCCCTTTCGGGTAGCGGCGCTCCAAGATAGGCAAACAGACGTGAAATAAATTGTAGTAGATTGATAGATCGAACGCCAAATAAAATAAATAAGAATAAATTGCAGCAAGGTATTTTTGTATTTTTTTCAATAGATCTGAAAATAAAAGCAAAGGAAAAGTAGATCGCAAAGGCAAATAATATGAGAAAGAGACCCGGGGGCCGTAGGTTTCACTAGTGGCTTCTCTCGAGAAAAATAGCAAACGGTTGGTGAACAAATTACTGTTGGGCAATTGATAGAACTTCAAATAATCATGACGATATCCAGGCAATGATCATTATATAGGCATCCGTCCAAGATTAGTAGACCGACTCCTGCCTGCATCTACTACTGTTACTCCACACATCGACCGCTATCCAGCATGCATCCAGTGTATTAAGTTCATGGAGAAACAGAGTAATGCAATAAAAACGATGACATGATGTAGACAAGATCTATCTATGTAGAGATAGACCCCATCGTTTTATCCTTAGTAGCAACGATACATACGTGTCGGTCCCCTTCTGTCACTGGGATCAAGCACCGTAAGATCGAATCCACAACAAAGCACCTCTTCCCATTGCAAGATAAATAGATCAAGTTGGCCAAATAAAACCCAAATATCGGAGAAGAAATACGAGGCTATAAGCAATCATGCATATAAGAGATCAAAGAAGACTCAAATAACCTTCATGGATATAAAAAGATAGATCTGATCATAAACTCAAAGTTCATCCGATCCCAACAAACACACCGCAAAAAGAGTTACATCATATGGATCTCCAAGAGACCATTGTATTGAGAATCAAACGAGAGAGAGGAAGCCATCTATCTACTAACTACGGACCCGAAGGTCTACAAAGAACTACTCACACATCATCGGAGAGGCACCAATGGAAGTGGTGAACCCCTCCGTGATGGTGTCTGGATTGGATCTGGTGGTTCTGGACTCTGCTGTGGCTGGAATTGATTTCCGTCGACTCCTTTAGGGTTTCTGGAATATTGGGGTATTTATAGAGCAAAGAGGTGGTCCGGGGGGCACCCGAGGTGGGCACAACCCACCAGGGCGCGCCTGGGCCTCCTGGCATGCCCTGGTGGGTTGTGCTCCCCTCGGAGCACCCCCCAGGCGCTGCCTTGTCCCATTGGGTGTCTTCTGGTCCATAAAAAATCTCCGTGAAGTTTCGTTGCATTTGGACTCCGTTTGGTATTGATTTCCTGCGATGTAAAAAACATGCAGAAAACAACACTTGGCACTATGTCAATAGGTTAGTACCAAAAAATGCTATAAAATGATTATTAAACATCCAAGATTGATAATATAACAACATGGAACAATCAAAAATTATAGATACGTTGGAGAGATATCAGAGAGGAGGGTGGAGGGGTATTTATAGCCTCCACACAAAATCTAACTGTTACACACAAAAGAGCCAACTCGGTCAGACCGAATGTATGAACTCGGTGAGACCGATTCAGTTCAAAATGTGAACGTTAGGATTTTTGGTGGGACCGACATGATCAACTCGGTGGGACCGATGAGCTAGGGTTAGGGCAAAACTCTATCTTGGTTTGATCGATTACTTCAACTCGGTGAGACCGAGTTTAGTAACAAGCAAATAGAGAGTTGGTCAGGCAAACTCGGTGGGACCGATCGCTCCTTTCTGTGAGACCGAAACGTTACGAAAGAGAAACAGAGAGTTTGCACTGCGAACTCGGTGGGACCGATCGCTCATTTCGGTGAGACCGAAACGTTACGAAGGGAAACAGAGAGTTTGCAGTCCCATTTTGGTGAGACTGAGATCCCTATCAGTGAGACCAAACTGATTAGGGTTTCTGGCTATGGCTATGTCAATTGAACTCGGTGGCGCCGGATGGATCAAATTGGTGGGGCCGAGTTTGACTTTAGGTTTTGGACATATTTGGAATTGAGAAGATGGTTGAGGGCTTTGGAGCATATCACTATGCATTTTGAGCAAGTATACCATTAAGCAACACCTCATCCCCTTTTAATAGTATTGGCTTTCCTATGGACTCAATGTGATCTTGGATCACTAAAATAGAAATGAAGAGTCTTGAGATTTTGCCAATATTTGTCCTTAGCATTTTGAGGGGTCCACATCTCTAGTCCATGCCATGCCAGTCATTGAACTTTCTGAAATAATCAACTTGAAAGGATATTAGTTTAATGAGCTATATGTTGTTATGAATTACCAAAACCACCCAGGGATTAGTTGCACTTTTAATCTCCCCCTTTTTGGTAATTGATGACAACATATAGATCAAAGCTTCGACAAATGATAATAAGAGTGAAATATATCGTCGCTTTGAGAAGTATGTGATAAGCAAGAGCTCCCCCTAAATTTGTGCATTATTTATGATTTGCTTTTGAATGCAAATGCACAATTGATTAGGCTCATGGGTTACATCTTGGTTGAGCGCTCAAAATGATAGAATATAAATAGCATGCACTCATCACCAAGACAAACATGATTGATCATACACAAATGATAGGATAGCATCATTCAAGCACACATATTAAAGCATAATATGATCAACCAGATGATCATAAGAGTATCTCACACACAAGCACAAATATTGTAGCAAACACAAGCAAATAAGTAGCAAGAGAGACAAGTCCAAAGCAAAACACACACTCTCTCTCTCTCGAAGCCTACGATCTATACACTTTCTCCCCCTTTGGCAACAAGTTACCGAAAAGCTCAAAAATGCATAGTGCTATATGGCACTCTAAGCACGATCTCCGGGAGCTCCGAAGTGCGAAGATGGCGTGGAGAGGACAGCATCTGCAAAGACTTTCGATGATGTCTGAGGAACTGGAGGGGTTGCCACTGGAGGGGCAACTGAGGCTGTGGCTGCAGGAGCTGAAGTTTGTGGCTCTAGTGTCACTGACTGGCACTGCTGCAGACCTATGTGCTCTAGGCACCCTCTGATAAGCATTTGTAGTAGATCTTCCTCTCTTCTCCTCTGCTTCTTCCTGGTGTTGCTCAACTGCAGTCTGAATCTCTATGACCTTCAAGTCAAGATCATAAAACTTTGCTTCAATGATTCTCTCAAGACTCTCTTTGTTTTGAGTTAGGGTAGCTAGTCCTTTATCAATTCTCACTGTGGCTTCAAGCAGATAGCTGAACTAATCTTGCTTGGTCTTGAGATGTGCAGCTGAGGCATCTGGAATCTTGGAAGCTTTTTCTGCCTTTGCATTCTCTCTCTTCTCTTGAGCCTCAACAGAAGTGGGATGTGAGGCATCCATAACAACTGTGTTATCCTCAAATTCTGGCCTCAAGGGAAGGTGATCTCTATCTAGCAGATATGTGCATGTGCCCATCTTGGAGTTGATGAGCATCTGAATGTGTGGGGCATAGCCACATGATCTCTTCTGATCAGCTGCAGTCCTCTTGATTGTCTCAACTATCAAGCTCATCACTTTGAATTTCTGAGGCACATCAAACATTTGAAGCAAGTTGATGGAGTGGCCTCTGATCATCCTATGATCTCCTGACTTGGGCAACAATGTGTGCCTCAATATAGTGTTCATGGTGGCCAATCCAGACAACAAATAGTACATTGAGCGAAGCTTATGAGTCTCCAAGGCTTTGTCGGGTATTTCCTTGTACATATTGGCCATGGAGTTGTGGTCTTTGCTGGGCTTTGCATAGACATCAGTGTCATCCTCAGCCTCTTCTGGAGCATTGATTAGCTCAGCCCACTCATCAACGGAAGATTGGTACCTAGTACCCTCTGTCATCCAGACAATCTTGCCATCAGGGTAGAAATGAGTTGTTGAGTAGAACTACATCACCATCTCATCATTCCATTTGGTCAATTTCTGACCCACAAACTTGTCAACTCCATTCAGTCTAAAGCTCTCATGCACTCCAGGGAAATAGTCTTCATTGTCATCAATGTAGGTCCAGTCGACCCATCTCATGTCACAAACAATAGGCTTCTTGTCCAGGAGGACTGTATCATAGAAGTCATGTTGTTCCTTAGTGTAGAACCTGTAATCCACAGTAGTCCTTCTCCTTGCAGCATATGGATCTGACTGTCTCCACAATCTAAGACCTTTATATTTCCTTTCCTTCATGTTTTCAGCAACAGGATGATTGTCATTGTGATCTGGTATCTTTGGCTTGAGCTTTCTGAGCACTTGAGGCTCTTCCTCTTCTTGAACTTCAGGCACTGGGGCCTTGTTCTCTTCTGCAGCAGGGATGTTCCTGGTAGATCTCTTGGGTGCAGATTACTTAGGAGCTGTTTTGGGCTTAGAAGGAGCAGCCCCTGACTTGATTGCATTACCCATTAGTTTCTGAGATTTTGGTGGAGGTGCAACAGCTTCTTCTTCCTCCTCATCATCATCTTCAGCTAGGTCTTTCATCATTGAGGATCTGCTAATCACCCTGGCAATGGTCTTCTTGACCCCCCTCCATCTGCCTCCAGCAACTTCTTCTTCTCTTGGTTCAAGAGTGAACTCCATGGTTTCCTGAGTTGAAGCTCTGGCTTTGGACATAGGCTTCCTCTGAGCTGGATCCTTCTTCTTCATGCCTGGCTTGATGCCAGCAGCAGCAACAACAACTTGCTCTTTCTTGATCATCTTCTTGGAAGTGACCTCTACATCAGCAATATAGTCCTCATCTTCAGAATCTGAGGTTTTCTTCTTCCTCTGCCTAGTTGCAGCCTTAGGCACATTGCTGGGTGTGCTTCTGCTTCCTTCATCATAGCTACTTGAGGGACTAGTGCCCTCACTGAGATTCTGGTGCTCCTCTGACCTGTTTTGGTTGTCACTCTGGTCTGACATAGCTGAAACTGACCCTGTGAATAGATGGGTATAGGTAGAGTAGATGAGCATCACAAAGTGCAGCTGTTTTTGCAAAAAGAATGACTCAAAAGCTTAATTTTAGTTTTCTATAGAAAGCATTTCGGAGCTACCGATATGACAAACTCGGTGGCACCGAAGCAACTTTACAGTCTAAACAAGTGAAATCGGTCAGACCGAGCACTACAAAAAAAGACACATCCGTGACATTTTGGGCCGAACAAAAAAAATTCGGTCATACTTATGACACTTCTATGATGATAATTGTGACAAAACTCGGTATCATCATAGATGTGGTGGGGTCCTACTTCTATGACAAAAATCATGACAGAAAATGGGCTTTTCGTCCTGGGCGGGCCGGAGACGCAGCTGCATGACATTCTTTGGGCCGTCCATGACGGAAAAAACGGTGGTAGAAGCGAGGGCGAGGAAAATATTGCGGAGTTCCCGGTTACGGTGGGTGGTCGGGGGCCGAGCGATGCGCGTTTCTCTCGTACATACGCGCGTGTGTGTGAGGCGTTGGGCTCTAACTGAACCCGAGCGAGGCGTTGGGCTCTAACTGAACCCGAGCGATTGCACTGCAGGCTACGCGTTACTGAACCCGAGCGATCGATCGATCCCTTACTGTTAACTAAACCCGAGTGATTCCTTCGCTACTGCTGCTAACTGAAGCCGATCGATGCTGCCTCTGGATGAACAGTAAGCGTTGTTGGGGGGTTTAGATGAACAGTTCCCGGTGGGGGGGTTGGATGAACAGGACCCCCTGGTAGTAGAGGTCGTTGCCGCTGGATGAACAGTACCCCGATCGATCGAGCCGATGGGGGGGGATGAACAAGACCCCGTGGAGGGCTGGATGAACAGGACGACCCCGTGGAGGGCTGGTTGAACAGTAGTCGGTGGAGGGCTGGATGAACAGTAGCCCCTAGAGGGGTGGTTGAACAGGACCCCATGGAGAGGGCTGGTTGAACAGTAGCCGGTGGAGGAGCGCGCGGTGGAGGCTGGATGAACAGGAGCCCGTGGATGAACAGTCGCAGGTGGAGGCTGGAGGAGGTCGACGGTGGATGAACAGGAGCCCGTGGAGGCTGGAGGAGGTCGACGGTGGAGATGAACAGTATCCCGTGGAGTCCCGTTTTGCGGTACGCCACACCCCTCCTGATGAAGAGGACCCCCGTTTCGACCGTAGCGCTCCAACACAAGTCTGTTTCCTCCGTTTTGCGGTACGCCACACCCCTCCCGATCAACAGGACCCCGTTTCGATCGTAGGAGGTCTGTTTCCTCCGTTTTGCGGTATGCCAGACCCCTCCCGATGAACAGGATCCCGTTTCGACCGTGGCCGGTTGAACACAAGGCCGTTTCCTCCGTTCTACGGTACGCCAGGCCTCGTTTCCATCGGCTGTTCCGTCCAAGCCGGTTGGCTCCCGATGAACAGCACGCGTTCCGTTGCCTCTCGATGAACACGACGCATTCCGTTGCCTCCCCATGAACACGACGATGACGCAGTTTCTCCATTCCGACCCAGCCATGTACACGAGCCCTGGTCGTACGTATGCGCGAGTAGGCGTTTGAGACCCCGCCCGTATGTACGTACGTGGCCGTATTTTTCTTTCTTGCACCCTGGCCGTTGTACGTACGTGTACATGCTACGTGCGCGCCTCTACTACAACACGTGCGTGCCTCTACTACGACACGTGCCCTTCCTTACACGACCACGGTTCATCGCTGCAGCCTGCAGACAGACCGATCGACCAGTATGTACATACACGTTCGCGACCAGAATGACAACGCTACGTACGCTTCGACCGGGTGGGTCCCGACTATCAGGCACTTCCTTGCGTGCGAAAATGTAGCTGGTGGGTCCCAGCAGTCAGGGGGCGAATCATTTTTTTGCCCGTAATATGGACACACTTCCTTGCGTGCGAAGATGTAGCTGGTGGGTCCCAGCAGTCAGGGGGAGAAAACATTATTTTTCAGGGTAAAAAGGATGCAGTTGCATGCATGCGTCCATGGGCGTGGTGCGTCCCCACTGTCAGCCTCTCACGTACAGTCATCTTCAGATGACTCTCGGTTGTTGACCACGTTGACCACACTGTGCCGACCCTGAGATGGGGAAGACGCGGCAGTGGAGTTGCAGATGGAGAGGAGTAGGAAACTTGACTGGTTCGGGTGCGCGGCAGCACTTCCGCCCATGGGAGACAGGAGCAAGAACAGAGGTTGAAGAAGGAGCACGGCTGTTGGATTAACATCCAACGGCCCAGCTGCTAGAATCATTTGTTGATTAAGTTGACAAAGCCCTGCGTACACGTCTTGCGTAGTAGGCCCACAAGTCAACCACCAAATCTGCCGGGTCCCAGCTATCATCGGGAGGAATGGTTTTTTCGCATAACAAGGAGGCACTTCCTTCCATGCGAAGATACAGCCGGTGGGTCCCAGCTGTCAGGGGGAGGAAACAGCTTAATAAGGAGGAACTTTCCTTGCGTACGACCATGGACCTCGTGGGTCCCGGCCGTCAGGCTCTCCACGCACAGTCCTCTTCCGATGACTGTCGTATGTTGACCACGCCGCGCCGAGCGCACCGAGGCGGTGGACGACGGCGAGGCCCCGGACTCGAACGACCCAGAGATGGGGAAGACGCGGCAGTGGAGTCGCAGACGGAGAGGAGTGGGAAACTTGACTGGTTCGGGTGCGGGGTGGGCCTACACTCGGCAGAGAATAACAGGAGGTGTGGAGTGGAGGGATGGCCTGGCCGTCGGCGGGGTAGCATTTCGCTGAGGCGCACAAAACAACGCCGCTGGACGCCGGAGGCTGGAGCAGGCGGTCCCGGCAGCGCTGGGGCAAGAAGACGAGAGATTGAAGAAGAATGTCGGCCGTTGGATGTAAATCCAACGCCTTCTTAGGCTTCGACCCACTGGCCCACATGTCAGCCAGTCCATTTGTTTTTTTAGTCCATTTGGTGGGCTGGGTGAAACAATGATGTAGCATCTATGCAGTCCGTTTATATATATGGTAGAATTTAAAACCCATTTGCATTTTTCTCGAAATCCGCGAACTTGCTGGGCTGGGTGAAAATATCATGTTGGGCTGGACGGAGAAATGTTATAAAAACATAAACACATGATTGCACGTCTATTACTGCATTGGTCAGTAAAATCTTTGCAAGCTTATGTACGCAATCACTAGGAGTTAACTTGCCAAGTTATATATAAACAATTATTATTATTATTTTGTAAGAACTTTCAGCTTACGAAATAAAATATCATTTTAATTTGATGAGTTAATAGTACGTGGGGTATTATTATTTTTTAGGCTAGACGTGGGACAGTTGAGTTGGTTCTAGGGAAAAGTACTGGGAGAAAACTCAGTTTACATCGAAAAAGAAAGTGGGAGAAAATTCAGATATAGGATTAATGAAAACGAAAAATAAAGGAAATGGGAAGGTCTATAAAATGGTTGGACGAACGACAGGTTTAACGAAACCTTATGTTGTTTCTATTATATATATGTGTGTGTGTGTGTGTGTGTGTGTGTGTGTGTGTGTGTGTGTGTGTAATAAAATAAGATATAAATATAGGTTCAGTTTTGCGTTCTTATAGAAAACATAGGTCCAGTTTTGCATTCTTATAGAAAAATAGAACTGAGCTGTGCGTCGTCTTGAAAAAACAAACATAACTTGGGCTGCTGATGTTATAGACAAGCTAGGTTGGGAGGCCCAGAGGCTGCTTGATACCTGCTGGATCCAAAAAATGTTGAAACATGTCGTGGGCTGCCCATGTTAAACAACAAAACCTAGGCCATGGACCTGGTGGGCCCGGGACTGTCAGCCTCTCGACGAACATTTGTCTCCCGATTCCTCTTGTTTTGTTGACCATGTTGGGAACGACAGACGGCGGTGCCGCGGCGAGAGCACCAAGGCGGAGGATGACGTCGAGACCTCGGACCGAACGAACCGGAGCGGGGGAAGATGCAGGCGGAGGGGAGTATGAGGGTTGACTTGTTCGGGTGCAGGGTGGGCTGGTGGAGCCGCCGCCGCCGGACAATTTGTGGGAGTAGAGGGATGGCCTGGCCAACGCCATAGCCTATGATGGCCAGCCACTGTATAGGAAGAGGACGAAAGATTGAACAAAATAAAAAAATACAAATGGATAGGTGGTTGGTCCCATATGTCTGTGTACGAGACCTGCTGGGTCCACCTGAGAAGGGGAATATGTTGGGAGGAAGGAGATTCAAAGCACGGCAGCCGAGTGAACTAGTTTTTTTAACGGACAAGTGAACTAGTTACATACATAAGCAAATAGCCACTAAAAAGCAAACATGTTAGTGGGTTCTTAAAAGGAATATTTCGGACAAAACAGATAATTATGACACATAGGCTAATGCATGAAACACTCAGATGATAAAGGTGCTTATAAACAGATAAAGTACAACATCTAGACCTTCCTGGCACGCTTGATCATGACGCTGCGGCTGTCCGTGTACTCGTCGATTACGGGAAGCAGACACGCCCTCATGTCCAAGATCCGCCTGTACATGTCGTAGCATGCATATGTGTCCTTGGCCGCGTAGGTTATGTAGGCTAGATTCAGAGGTACCTCCCACGTGTTCAGGTCCTTGGTATCATTGTCTTATTTCATGTTGGCGTATCAGGGGTCGATGATGTTCTCGGCGAGGTCAACCACGGAGTCCTTCTCCTTCCCGTTGCCGATGATCTTGTATTGCTTCTGGATGTCGACAAGCTTGTTGCACCAGATGGCCGAATCATGTTCTTCCTTCTCTCCACCATAGCGAAGGTGCAGTCGACGCTGCCAATGAAACGGGCGAATGCTCCAGAACCTCTGATGGCCCTACAACAGTGGTAGATGAGAACCTCGTCCCGCACACATACCTGGGCGACGGCGATCCGCTGGTCCCTGTCAGGAGACGAATGGATGGGCACAAGGTCTAGTCCTGCGACCTTGTGCTTTCTCGTCCTGTAGGTACTGCTTGAACTCGGCGAGGCAGAGCTTCACCGAGTCCGGATCGTTGGTGTACATCACATTCAACTTGGTGCAGCCATAGGACTGAACGGCGAACTCAAAGGGGAACTCCTTGCTGAAGTCCATATCCAGCAGGCTCACCCCTCGGATCGCCATTGGAGTCTCTTCAAGTGAACGAGTGGGTAGGCGGCGGCAGCAGTTCATTTTTCAGCTCTTGGGGAACTGGATTCAACAGTAAACTGAGTGTGTACAGGCGACAACAGTTACTACCCCTCCCTCGCCCGCTGCACGCCCGGCAGAAGATGCACCCTCGGCGCATTCAAATGCCTCCATTAAGAAACCTACTCCGGCCACACGTCGGTTCACGAGCGGGTCTGTATTGGTACTGTAATAACAAGAGTTAGTGGTCACTTTACTTAAATTTAATTAGCTTTAATAGAAATTTATACTTAAAACAAGCAATGCATTGGCTCGTTCTATCAGTGCCACAGGATCAACATGCACAACAATTAGAATTATTATTCTCAGGACGCACATGATCAACACATTTTCGCACTTTCACACAGATAATACTAACAAGTTTGAACTGTTTGTTATGGTTGTTGTCCTCTGCATCATCATGCCGTGTTTCCCAGCTTGCAAGATTCAGAACCAACAAATAAGATCCAAATAATAAGTACAACAAAGATGCCTACACATCTCATTGATTCCCAGCTTGCAAGATTCATAACCAACAAATAAGATTCAAATAATAAGTACAACAAATATGCCTACACATCTCATTGATTCCCAGCTTGCAAGATTCAGAACCAACCCATTAGAGCCTTTTGATAAAGTGAATATCGGGATTAAATCCATCTTGGCTAGCCGTGTCATACAACCGAAGAACTTGGCGAATGCTCTTGACCGTCACAACATCTGTAGTTGAGTATTCCTATTTGCACAGCACAAACAAGAAGAGCATGATTACTATAATAGTGGCACTCCTTGAACTCAACCTGCAGCTCCACTCGGATGAGGCCTGCCTGGAGTTCCATGATTCAATTCATGCGCCTTTTTCTGCAGTTCACCTGAAATGAAGCAAAGATTGCATCATTCAGCTAGCAAGAAGTACTTGCTCTCGTGAGCTGGCAGGTTCTTCTTTAGTAGTTGCACTAAAATTGAGGAACATTAAGGTTGGCTGTCCGGCTCATGTAAGGTGCAACTATAATTTGCTTATCCTTTTGTGCAGTTCCACTAAAATAAAGTGCCATTGTGGTGACAGTGACGGCTCATCTTGCAAAGGCTAATAAAATGTTGCACGAGATTACCAGCAGAACTTGACGGAGATTTTGGAAACTCCAATCACCATTTTGTGCAGTTCCACCAAAATTGAGAGATGTTGCCCACGTGACATTTTAGTTGAACTGCACAAGACACTCATTCCAAAAAAAGTGTTTTGTGCAGTTCACCAAAAGGTCACAATAGCAACAAGGTGAAATGGATATCCCTATCTGCACAAAAAGATAGAAAGTAAACAGTTGCTGGTCAATAAGAATATACGAAACATACACGAAATGAAAAGAAGCATCTTAATTATGTTCATGGCAATCACGCAAGGACAGTAGAAATTTTAAAACGTCAGCAATGCTTCATGTCACCGGAAGCATTACGATCAACAATGACATTCGTCAAATATGGGATTACTTTAATGGTGGCATTGCTTGTTTACCACATACAGTAAATCAATAGCAGCTAAAGAGTTGGTTTAAGGGCATGGGACCGTGGGGACACCAGGACACTCAGCAGTGTAAAGGAGCAACTTACTTATCATACTGGGGAAAACAGCAGGAGTACCATTCGTAACACGGTTTAATTGCATCTTATCACTGGAGGCATTAGATTAACAATAACACTGGTTAGACATGTCCCTAAGGTAACAGTGTGATCGCTTTATTTTACATGCGCCCTTACATTAACAACAGCAAAAGGTTGGTATAAGGACATGCGACAATGGACGCATCAGCACAATGTACCTACAAGGAGGCATAAAGTGGTGATGCCGAGTTTGTTCATGCTATGTGAGGGCAGCAAATCTAATCCTGGAGACCTTTTACTATGTGAGGGCAGCAAATCTAATCCTGGAGACCTTTTACTATGTGAGGGCAGCAAATCTAATCCTGGAGACCTTTTACTATGTGAGGGCAGCAAATCTAATCCTGAGACCTTTTACTATGTGAGGGCATCAATTCTAATCCTGGAGACCTTTTACTATGTGAGGACAATAAATCTAATCTTGGACATACTCTATTGACTTGTCCACCAGCCGCCACTTTCTATCCTTTTTTCAACCAATAATAGATCCGTTCCTTATCCAGTTTGTACTGCGTTTTCCCTTTTCAACCAAGAGACCGGTTGGGTATCCGGTCTCTACTACTTTCACCATATTATTTCCTCTTTGAATCAAGTCCTAGATTCATGCTACAACTTTCCCCCCTTTCTTCGTTGTTTGAACAAAGTCCTAGATTCGAATGCATGAAGTAGCTTTACCTCTAATAATACTAAAAATTTAGGTGGCTTTGGAAGAGCTGATGGGAGTATAAAAAGATGCACATGCAGACACGTGGGGAGCTAGGGCAGTAGAGCAAGGCCGCTTTCGAAGAACTTATACCTGAGGGTCGTAGGGATGTCAGCAGCGGCAGGTCCGATCTGCGCACAATACGGCAGGGAGGAAGAAGGGTCGGAGGACCTCCCGAGCCGGCGCTGTGTCGGAGAGAACGGCACGGGCAGAGGATCGGGCCCCTCCGGCAGCTGTGGGTTTCCTCCCTCGCCGGCGATGACCGCGTGAACGATGCACCTAGTCCTCTACACACACCAGCCGAAGGGATCCGGCCGGATCTGTGACCAGCGGTGAGCAGAGAGAAAATGTCGCTACCGCTGTCTTGTTTATATCTGGAGAGGATGAGAGAATGAAGAGAGCAACCCTAGTAAATCAAGCGCTCAGGCCCCTGCGTACATATATAGTGGAGTGATTATCTTTTTCTCTCCACAACAAGCATTTCAATTTGTGTACATGGCATTAAAGAAAAGAAACTCTCTATTTAAGGTGACTAACTGTACGACTCCTACTTACTACTACTAGTAGTAGTATTGTTCACTTGTGCTCCCCGGCCCTCCATTCATTGAACAACCCCACGGGTGAATAAACATACAGTACTAGTATTTATATAGAACGAACAAGCTCGAACTATTTTCACATAGTTAAAAGTTGAGGGCGGGGCTTTTCTCGGGCAGTACGCGTGTCAGTTTTCGCCTAGGCGGTTTGACAGAGAGGCGAGGAGGGTGAGGGAGTAGCGGATTCAACTTACTTACTGTTGGAATGGTCGACCTATGCGATTTGACAGCGCGTTACTGCTGAAAAGACTTGTGATATGACTACTCACTATAGTCATGAATTACTGGCTGTACGACCGGGGTGATGCCACCCTTCCGTTCCGCACTCTAATCTGGTGCATGACACGTATTACGTCGACCCGGATGCTGCTGGCTCTCCTACATGTCGGCGAAGTAGTACGTAGTAGTAAGAAGGAGCAAAGAATCATGCGGTATAAGTCTTTCTAGAGATTCCAACAAGTGACTGCATACGGAGCAAAAAGAGTGAATCTACACTCTAAAATATGTCTACATACATCTGTATGTTGTAGTCAATTGGAAATGTCTAAAAAGACTTATATTTAGGACCGGAGGGAGTAGTAGTACTACTACTCACGTCGGAGGAGTGCGAACCATGGCAGCCTAGTGAATCAGCAGTAGAAAACAATGTGCTGATATGGCCATAGAAACAATGTGCCACGGTCCAGACTGTAGCATGTACAGTACTACTCCTCTTTGTTTGGATCCCTGAGTTAGAGCTAGTTTGGGTTGAAATAGCCTCAAATTATCCAAACGGGAGGGGTTAGTTTGAGCTAGTTTGCTCTAACCCAGCTAAAAAAACTAGCCCGGTGGAGAGGTTCTAATTGGGTTAGTTCTCCTCGGGCCCACTAAAAGAGAACTAAAAAAAATTCCCCTACCGGCACCAGATCGCTCCCACCGCCCCCCCCTCGCACGACTCCTCTCTGTTCCCCATCGGGCCGCCCGCCCAAGCGCCGCTCCGCCGCTCGCCCTCTCTCTCCTCCGGCTGCCCTCTCCCTCCGGCCTTCGAAGCTCGCCCCGATCCCCCTTCACCGGTCGTTTTTCTCCCTCTGTCTTGTGCGGCGGCGGCGCATCTACCAGGGAGGTCGCGAGAGGGGTGAGTTTGTTCGTTCCTTCTCTGTCTCACAGCCATATCATTGATCTTGCTCGCTCTAGCGCTAATTCTGATTTGGAAAAGTAAATCCTGGTTAAACTTGGTATAGATTTGTGGTGCACGCATGGAATTGTTTGATGCTGCTTGAGGAGGTAATAAATCTTTCTAGAGGCCCAAAGATTCAGTTCACCTTTCTAGGTATTTCAGTTTCAGGCTTGCATTATTTCTAGAGGCCCAAAGAATCAGTTCACCTTTCTAGGTATTTCAGTTCCAGGCTTGCATTGTTTCTAGAGGCCCAAAGATTCAGTTCACCTTTCTAGGTATTTTAGTTTCAGGCTTGCATTATTTCTAGAGGCCCAAAGATTCAGTTCACCTTTCTAGGTATTTCAGTTTTAGGCTTGCATTATTTCTAGAGGCCCAAAGATTCGGTTCGCAGTCGTCGGCAAGTGGCCCTGCTACCCATGCCGGTGTCGACCTCAACTCGCAAGCGCCGGCGTCGGAGCGGTTCCCGGGGCTTGGGCTCTACAGAGCCTTCCTCCAGAGCGACGATGACGAGCTCCTCCCTGGGTGCGTGAGGGGCTCCGGGCTCCCTCCCTATCGTGAATGACTTCCGTGATGAGTTAGCTCATGCTTTGTTTCATGGAGTGTATTTTTTTGTGAAGCTTGATTGAGGACTTGTATGTTTAAGTGGGATATCTCAATTGTATGGACAAAGTAAAATTTATCATGTTTTGCATGCTTGATTTGTAAAGATGGTTCGTTTATGTCAATTGTGAGCGGGAGGAGGCCACACAAGAGCCGGCCACACCAAATCCGGCAGGAAATAGGGTCCAAAGTAGTCAAATGATTGAGAAAGAACATTTATTGTCAATCTAACCCTGCCATCCATACACCTCTTTGGTTTAGAGTTAGTTCAGGGTTAGAATCTAACTCTAACCTCTAACTGAGTTAGAGTTCTCGTCGTCTCGGTTCATCGCCATCATACTTTCCCCATTTCTGTGTTTTCAGTATCCTGCGTGTCAAAGAGGCCCTTAGACTGGTTTAGGTCCGGTAGTTTTTTTATAAACGTGTTATGTCCAAAATTTAATGAACGTGCTCCGGTTTCTATGAAAATAATCCGGTTTCATGTAGTAATTTATTTATTCTTCTGTGGGGGGTTTGCATGTAATTCGTGAGGTCTGAAATGTAAAGTACCCTGGCATATGCTCCGAGTCGTGCATGCACTACGACCCAGATGCTCTATGTCCCACATGTCGGCGAAAGGGAGCACGTGGAAATAGCCTAGGAGTACATATAGGAGGATAAATGCGTGAAAAATATGTACGGTGAAGCGTAGCTGCGGTTCGAAAAGGAGACCTAAGTGATGACAGGTATAGGTCGCACGCACCAACTAGTGGTAGTACTAGACATACGACTACTTTTTCCTTAAAAAAGAGGTACGAGTGCTCAGTACTCCTATTCTATCAACGCGAGTCCCATCTGACAACAGCGTCCGTGCTACAGCTAGCTCTTCTCCCTCGTTTCTCTCTTCTAATTCTAAACTCAGCCGACGCCCGGTGGGCGGGGTGGGGATTTGCCGATGGTTGGTTTGGTCAACTGCGGCCCCACCTCACAGTGAAAACGTTACTACTGGAATAAAAATGCCATATACTCCTATACTAATAAAACATTAAGGCCACGAGGCGATGCAGTGCTGGTTACAGGAGGCAAGAAGAAGAGATGCATCCATCAACGACGTCCACCTCCTCGATTCAGTGCGCCGGCCCACCGAACGGCGGCTAAGTAGCAGCGGCTTTCGTGGCCAGGTCGACGTGCTTCTGAACAATGGCGTCCAAAGATTCCAGCCGTTGGAAGAAGGCCAACGTCTTTCTGTCCTCGGTGGCCTTGTAGTGGCCTATGTAGATGATTTCCTCGTAGACGTGGATGTGCAGGTCGATGGTTTCTTGCATGGCGAGGCGCTGCGCGACGAGCGTCACCTCGAGGTGCACATTCTTCGTCGCGACCTCCAGCACCTGCAGGGCCACCAGGGCTTGAAAGAGTTTGTCACCATGGAGGCCGATGAGGGTGGCAGGCAATGAGGAGGCTGGGCGCGCGGGCTGGAGCAGTACGGCAAGGTCATCCGCGCGCTTCTTGACGGCGGTGAACTTGCGGATAGAGTTGACCATCATGTCCTCCATGCGAGAGGCGAAACCGGCATCGGTGAGGGCTATGACGCCGGCGGTCGCCAGCACCGTCTGGAAACGTTGCATGGTGCGGGGCCGCAGGCCGGCGCCTTGGATGATTTGGCGCAGCCGACTGCCGCTCGCGTCCATCACCTCCATAGGTGCTTTTGGCTTCTGGTCACTTGGTCTTGGATTGGAGTGAGCAGTGTTGCGCAGAGACTAGGAGTAGATGGATTGGAGTGGTGGGGCGCCTTTATATGAGAATCCAAACTCTGTTACATTCACATTGTGCTGGCTCTATTATGCTTCTCCAATTAATTCCCTCTGCATGTATTTGAGGATGCATCATTGACCGTTCAACGTCTCGGGAACCGCAAACCTCTCCCCCCTGGCATTCAAGCACCTATGGAGGCGACTGATACGTCTTCAACGTATCTATAATTTTTGATTGTTCCATGCTATTATATTATATGTTTTGGATGTTTAATGGGATTTATTATGCTCTTTTATATTATTTTTGGGACTAACCTATTAACCAAAGGCCCAGTGCAAATTGTTGTTTTTTGCCTATTTCAGTGTTTCGCAAAAAAGGAATATCAAACAGAATCCAAACGGAATGAAACCTTCGCGAGGATTATTTTTGCAACAAACGCAATCCAGGAGACTTGGAGTGGACGTCAAGGAAGCAACGAGGCGGCCACGAGGTAGGAGGGCGTGCCTAGGGGTAGGCGCCCCCCACCCTCGTGGGCCCCTCGTAGCTCCACCGACCTACTTCTTTCGCCTATATATACTCATATACCCTGAAAACATCCAGGAGCACCACGAAACCCTGTTTCCACCGCCGCAACCTTCTATACTCGTGAGATCCCATCTTGGGGCCTTTTCCTGCGCTCCACCGGAGGGGAAATCGATCACGGAGGGCTTCTACATCGACCCCATAGCCTCTTCGATGATCTGTGAGTAGTTTACCACAAACCTTCGGGTCCATAGTTATTAGCTAGATGGCTTCTTCTCTCTCTTTGATTCTCAATACGAAGTTCTCCTCGATGTTCTTGGAGATCTATTCGATGTAATACTTTTTGCGGTGTGTTTGTCGAGATCCGATGAATTGTGGGTTTATGATCAAGATTATCTATGAACAATATTTGGTTCTTCTCTGAATTCTTATATGCATGATTTGATATCTTTGCAAGTCTCTTGGAATTATCAGTTTGGTTTGGCCTACTAGATTGATCTTTCTTGCAATGGGAGAAGTGCTTAGCTTTGGGTTCAATCTTGCGGTGTCCTTTCCCAGTGACAACAGGGGCAGCAAGGCACGTATTGTATTGTTGCCATTGAGGATAAAAAGATGGGGTTTATATCATATTGCTTGAGTTTATCCCTCTACATCATGTCATCTTGCTTAATGCGTTACTATGTTCTTATGAACTTAATACTCTAGATGCATGCTGGATAGCGGTCGATGTGTGGAGTAATAGTAGTAGATGCAGAATCGTTTCGGTCTACTTGTCACGGACGTGATGCCTATATAGATGATCATGCCTAGATATTCTCATAACTATGCGCTTTTCTATCAATTGCTCGGCAGTAATTTGTTCACCCACCGTAAAATATGCTATCTTGAGAGAAGCCACTAGTGAAACCTATGGCCCTGGGACTATTTTCCATCATATTAATTTCCCGTCAACTAGCTATTTTTATCATCATTTATTTTGCAATCTTTACTTTTCAATCTATACAACAAAAATACCAAAAATATTTATCTTATTATCTCTATCAGATCTCACTTTTGCAAGTGGCCGTGAAGGGATTGACAACCCCTTTATCACGTTGGTTGCAAGGGGATTTGCGTGTAGTCTCCTACTAGATTGATACCTTGGTTCTCAAAAACTAAGGGAAATACTTACGCTACTTTGCTGCATCACCCTTTCCTCTTCAAGGGAAAACCAACGCATGCTCAAGAGGTAGTAAGAAGGATTTCTGGCGCCGTTGCTGGGGAGATCTATGCTCAAGTCAAGACATACCAAGTAGCCATCATAAACTCTTCTCCCTCGCATTACATTATTTGCCATTCACCTCTCGTTTTCCTCTCCCCCACTTCTAAAACGATTTTCGAAAAGATTTGCCTTTTCTTCGCCCTCCTTCCGTTCGATCTTGTGTTACCATGTGCCTTCTTTTTGCTTGCATCTTCGCTTGCTAAAAGTTTATGGATCCTCATCCCCATGCTAACCTTTTTAAGAGATCCAATTATGATGAACCAATTTCTAGTGATTTGAGTGCACTAGACTATCTTTATGAGGTTTTGCTTGAAATTCGTGAATCTAAAAATTGTGATGAAGAAATTTATGAAGAGATTCACAATAGCTCCTTGAATAAAAAGCATGATTGCAATGATTTTACTATAAATTCTATTGATGTCAATTATGCTAATAATATTCAAAACCCTAAGCTTGGGGATGCTAGTTTTGCTATGTCCACTACTTGTTGCAATGATCATGATTGGGGTGATTCTTCGTATGATCTTGAAAATTTATTTAAGCACCATGATGAATATGAAATTTATAATAGTGTTTGCAATAATATTGAAAGTGGGTTTGGAAGAGTGTCAACTTTAGATCCCACATATTTGGAGAATTTTCAATCTTATGAAACTTTTGATAAAAGTGGGTTTGGAGAGGTCATGACTTTAGTTAATGTTAATCCCACTATTTTGGAAGAGTGTCAACTTCGCATGCATGTGGATGGTGTTGAAAATATTTTATGTGATAGCTATTTTGTTGAATTTTCTTATGATCCTACATGTAATTATTATGAGAGAGGAAAATATGGCTGTAGCAATTTTCATGATAATAAATTACGTCTCGTTATGTTGAGATTGCTATTGTTTCTTTCCGCTTCCTTGCATATGCTAGTTTTTGCTTGCTATGATAATTTGTTTGCCTATAAGATGCCTATGCATAGGAAGCATGTTAGACTTAGATGTGTTTGTCACGTGTTTCAAGATGCTCTCTTTGCGCTTCAATTCTTGTCTTTCATGTGAGCATTATCGAAATCTCAATGCCTAGCTAGGGGCGTTAAACGATAGCGCTTGTTGGGAGGCAACCCAATTTTATTTTTGTTATTTACTTTTTGTCCCTGTTTAGTAATAAATAATTCATCTAGCCTCTGGTTAGATGTTGTTTTGCGTTTTAATTAGTGTTTGTGCCAAGTAATACCTTTAGGGTAACCTACGGTGATAGTTAATTTGATCTTGCTGAAAAACAGAAACTTTTGTGCGCACGAGATTAGTTTTCATAAATCACAGGAACGTGCTTTTCAGTTGATTCTTTTTGCAGAAGATTAATAAACAAATTTCTTAGGACTTCCTAATTTCTCAGGATTTTTGGAGTGACAGAAGTATTCGAAAGTTACAGATTGCTACAGATTGTTCTGTTTTTTACATATTCTATTTTTCGTGTGTTGTTTGCTTATTTTGATGAATCTATGGCTAGTATCGGTGGGTATGAACCATAGAGAATTTTGAATACAGTAGGTTTAACACCAATATAAATAAAGAATGAGTTCATTACCTTAAAGTGGTGGTTGTTTTCTTATACTAACGGAGCTCATGAGATTTTCTGTTTGAGTTTTGTGTTGTGAAGTTTTCAAGTTTTTGGGTAAAGATTTGATGGATTTTCGAATAAGGAGTGGCAAGAGCCTAAGCTTGGGGATGCCCAAGGCACCCCAAGGTAATATTCAAGGACAACCAAAAGCCTAAGCTTGGGGATGCCCCGGAAGGCATCCCCTCTTCCGTCTTCATCTATCGATAACTTTACTTGAGGCTATATTTTTATTCACCACATGATATGTGTTTTGCTTGGAGCGTCTTGTATGATTTGAGTCTTTGCTTTTTAGTTTACCACAATCATCCTTGCTGTACACACCTTTTGGGAGAGACACGCATGAATCGGAATTTATTAGAATACTCTATGTGCTTCACTTATATCTTTTGAGCTAGACAATTTTGCTCTAGTGCTTCACTTATACCTTTTTAGAGCACGGTGGTGGTTTTATTTTATAGAAATTATTGATCTCTCATGCTTCACTTATATTATTTTGGGAGTCTTGAAGAACAGCATGGTAATTTGCTTTGGTTATAAAACTGGTCCTGATATGATGGGCATCCAAGATGGGTATAATAAAAACTTTCATATAAAGTGCGTTGAATACTATGAGAAGTTAGATGCTTGATGATTGTTTTGGGATATGAGGATGGTGATATTAGAGTCATGCTAATGGGGTAGTTTTGAATTTGAGAGATACTTGTGTTAAGGTTTGTGATTCCCATAGCATGCGCGTATGGTGAACCGTTATGTGATGAAGTTGGAGCATGATTTATTAATTGATTGTTTTCCTTATGTGTGGAGGTCGAGATCGCGCGATGGTTAACTCCTACCAACCCTTCCCCTAGGAGCATGCGTGTAGTACTTTGTTTTGATGACTTGTAGATTTTTGCAATAAGTATGTGAGTTCTTTATGACTAATGTTGAGTCCATGGATTATACGCACTCTCACCCTTCCACCATCGCTAGCCTCTCTTGTGCCGCGCAACTCTCGCCGGTACCATAAACCCACCATATACCTTCCTCAAAACAGCCACCATACCTACCTATTATGGCATTTCCATAGCCATTCTGAGATATGTTGCCATGCAACTTTCCACCGTTCCGTTTATTATGACACGCTCCATCATTGTCATATTGCTTTGCATGATCCTGTAGTTGACATCGTATTTGTGGCAAAGCCACCATTCATAATTCTTTCATACATGTCACTCTTGATTCATTGCATATCCCGGTACACCACCGGAGGCATACACATAGAGTCATATTTTGTTCTAAGTATCGAGTTGTAATTCTTGAGTTGTAAGTAAATAGAAGTGTGATGATTTTCATTATTAGAGCATTGTCCCATGTGAGGAAAGGATGATGGAGACTATGATTCCCCCACAAGTCGGGATGAGACTCCGGACAAAAGAAAGAAAAAAAGAGGCCAAAGAAGCCCAAACAAAAAATGAGAGAAAAAGAGAGAAGGGACAATATTACTATCCTTTTTCCACACTTGTGCTTCAAAGTAGCACCATGATCTTCTTGATAGAGAGTCTCCTATGTTGTCACTTTCATATACTAGTGGGAATTTTGCATTATAGAACTTGGCTTGCATATTCCAATGATGGGCTTCCTCAAATTGCCCTAGATCTTCGTGAGCGAGCAAGTTGGATGCACACCCACTTAGTTTCTTTTGTTGAGCTTTCATACACTTATAGCTCTAGTGCATCCGTTGCATTGCAATCCCTACTCACTCACATTGATATCTATTGATGGGCATCTCCATAGCCCATTGATACGCCTAGTTGATGTGAGACTATCTTCCTCCTTTTTGTCTTCTCCACAACCACCATATTCTATTCCACCTATAGTGTTATGTCCATGGCTCACGCTTATGTATTGTGTGAAAGTTGAAAAAGTTTGAGAATACTAAAGTATGAAACAATTGCTTGGCTGAAACCGGGGTTGTGCATGATTTAAATATTTTGTGTGATGAAGATAGAGCATAGCTAGACTATATGATTTTATAGGGATAACTTTCTTTGGCCATGTTATTTTGAGAAGACATAATTGCTTGGTTAACATGCTTGAAGTATTATTATTTTTATGTCAATATTAAACTTTTGTCTTGAATCTTTCGGATCTGAACATTCATGCCACAAATAAGAGAATTACATTGAAAATTATGTTAGGTAGCATTCCACATCAAAAATTCTATTTTTATCATTTACCTACTCGAGGACGAGCAGGAATTAAGCTTGGGGATGCTTGATACGTCTCCAATATATCTATAATTTTTTATTGTTCCATGCTATTATATTATCTGTTTTGGATGTTTAATGGGCTTTATTATGCTATTTTATATTATTTTTGGGACTAACCTATTAACCAAAGGCCCAGTGCAAATTGTTGTTTTTTGCCTATTTCAGTGTTTCGCAGAAAAGGAATATCAAACGGAATCCAAACGGAATGAAACCTTCGCAAGGATCATTTTTGGAACAAACGCAATCCAGGAGACTTGGAGTGGACGTCAAGGAAGCAACGAGGCGGCCACGAGGCAGGAGGGTGCGCCCAGGGGGGGTAGGCGCCCCCACCCTCGTGGGCCCCTCGTAGCTCCACCGACCTACTTCTTCGCCTATATATACTCATATACCCTGAAACATCCAGGAGCACCACGAAACCCTATTTCCACTGCCGCAACCTTCTGTACCCGTGAGATCCCATCTTGGGGCCTTTTCCTGCGCTCCGCCGGAGGGGGAATCAATCACAGAGGGCTTCTACATCAACACCATAGCCTCTCCGATGATGTGTGAGTAGTTTACCACAGACCTTTGGGTCCATAGTTATTAGCTAGATGGCTTCTTCTCTCTCTTTGATTCTCAATACAAAGTTATCCTCGATGTTCTTGGAGATCTATTCGATGTAATACTTTTTGCGGTGTGTTTGTCGAGATCCGATGAATTGTGGGTTTATGATCAAGATTATCTATGAACAATATTTGGTTCTTCTCTGAATTCTTATATGCATGATTTGATATCTTTGCAAGTCTCTTCGAATTATCAGTTTAGTTTGGCCTACTAGATTGATCTTTCTTGCAATGGGAGAAGTGCTTAGCTTTGGGTTCAATCTTGCGGTGTCCTTTCCCAGTGACAACAGGGGCAGCAAGGCACGTATTGTATTGTTGCCATCGAGGATAAAAAGATGGGGTTTATATCATATTGCTTGAGTTTATCCCTCTACATCATGTCATCCTGCTTAATGGTTACTCTATTCTTATGAACTTAATTCTCTAGATGCTTGCTGGAGAGCGGTTGATGTGTGGAGTAATAGTAGTAGATGCAGAATCGTTTCGGTCTACTTGTGACGGACGTGGTGCCATATACATGATCATGCCTAGATATTCTCATAACTATGCGCTTTTCTATCAATTGCTCGGTAGTAATTTGTCACCCACCGTAAAATATGCTATCTTGAGAGAAGCCACTAGTGAAACCTATGGCCCCTGGGTCTATTTTCCATCATATTAATATCCCGTTAACTAGCTATTTTTATCGTCGTTTATTTTGCAATCTTTACTTTTCAATCTATAGAACAAAACTACCAAAAATATTTGTCTTATTATCTCTATCAGATCTTACTTTTGCAAGTGGCCGTGAAGGGATTGACAACCCCTTTATCGCGTTGGATGCAAGGTTCTTAATTGTTTGTGCAGGTACTAGGGATTTGCGTGTAGTCTCCTACTGGATTGATACCTTGGTTCTAAAAAACTGAGGGAAATACTTACTCTACTTTGCTGCATCACCCTTTCCTCTTCAAGGGAAAACCAACGCATGCTCAAGAGGTAGCAGCGACTGCCGCTCGCGTCTATCACGTGTCAGGAGACGTTCCCGTCGACGACGAGGTGCCTATGGTGACTTCGTAAATTTCAAGATGATTGTACTAGTATACTCAATATTGTGCTCCGCGACCAAGGCGGAGAGGAAAACGAGAGAACTACGTATTTATTTACGGTGTAGATTCACTCATTTTGCCCCATATGTGCTTCATCTCGGTGTAGTCTAGTCACTTGTTGAAATCTCTAGAAAGGCAAATACTCCTTTCTGGTTTACAGGGCTATACTAGCAAGTAATAGTGGGCTCACATAGCAATTTTGTCTCATGCAAGAGCCTGCCTATATGTGTGCTCCTGAGAACTGAGCATAGCTCAGTTGGCAAGGCGCGGGAGTTCGCAGCCAGCCCACCAGGGTTCAAGTCTCGGCTTGAGCGTTTTGTGCTCACGGAGTTTTCTTCTATAAAAAAATGCCAACAGGCTAGTCTAGCCCGGGTTGGTCTCGTTTTTTTATATGCGTGCTCCAAGGTTCGCAACTGCCATGTTCGGGTTGCGCTTGGCTCTTCGCCTCTTCGAGAAGATGAACAATGATGTTACTACTACTGGTTCTACAGTATCGAATCCACTGCTGCATGTCCGTCCACCGCGAGCGGGAGGGATAGCTTGTTGTAGTACTATAAGCAAAAGCCTGTCCTCGTCTGCAAGCCACCGCGCGCATGGGCGAGGGAGAAGGAGTGTAGTAGTAAAATCAAGCTTCTCCTTGTTGTACGAGTTGACGCGACACATCATAGCACTGGCCCCACATGGTTGCCTCTAAACTTGGTTGAAAGACCCGCAATGTACAATACTCCATTTGCTGCAACCTCTAACATTTACCCCACCACAAATTAAAATATATATTCTAGTCCTGACCAGATGGGCGTGCAAACTAGAATCACCAGGATGACAGGTAGGGCCAGAAGATTATTTTAATTAAAAAAAGCATGGAGCCGGCCCCAACTATTTTAAGCTTACAGGCACGGTACACGCTATCATAGACTACTCTACACATGAAACTGCCACACGAGCGTCTGGGCTGCGCTTGGCTCTTCGCCTCTTCGGGAAGTCGAACAATGATGGAGTACTACTGTAGTGGAGGAGTACTACAGTATGCTTCTGGCCATCTGACACCGATTGAACTGCTGCATGTCCACCGCGTGCGGGAGGGAGAGCGTGTAGCGAACGAAAGCTTCTCCTAGTCCTGCCAGCCACCACGCTCATGGGCGAGGGAGGGACGCAGCTTCATTGACTTACTGCTCCTACCTTTGCGTCTATGACAGGTGGGCCCAATAGGTGGGTGGCCCACCTGTCATGCAGCCAAAGGCAGGTGCGGTTAAGGCGAGAGGGTGTTGTAGTAATCAAACTTCTCGGTCTTGTACGAGTTGACGCGACACATCAAAGCACTGCACTCGATATATTTCAAGAATTTGCGTTTACCGATGCATTAATTACAACGCATGCATGCATGTCGTGACTCTCCTTTTGATACTTGCATGTGTTGATTTAATGCACCTTGAAGTAGTATGAATATGTGACGGTAAAGCTTTGTAATGCCCCGGCCCTAATAAAGCGAGAGATGGTTGTGCACAAGGAGGGCGAGATCATGCAGACGGAACAGGACCCGACGATGGAGCTCTCTATGGTCTCGATGGACCTCACCTTGCTCCACTGCCCCTTGTGCCTCCGCCCCTTGAAGCCTCCAGTGTATTGCTACCTCTTGAGCACTGCGTTGGTTTTCCCTTGAAGAGGAAAGGGTGATGCAGCAAACTAGCGTAAGTATTTCCCTCAGTTTATGAGAACCAAGGTATCAATCCAGTAGGAGGCTACGCGTGAGTCCCTCGCACCTACACAACCAAATAAATCCTCGCAACCAACGCGATAAGGGGTTGTCAATCCCTACACGATCACTTACGAGAGTGAGATCTGATAGATATGATAAGATAATATTTTTGGTATTTTTATGATAAAGATGCAAAGTAAAATAAAAGCAAAATTAAAAGCAACGGAAATAACTAAGTGTTGGAGGATTAATATGATGGAAAATAGACCCGAGGGCCATAGGTTTCACTAGTGGCTTCTCTCAAGAGCATAAGTATTTTACGGTGGGTGAACAAATTACTGTTGAGCAATTGACAGAATTGAGCATAGTTATGAGAATATCTAAGTATGATCATGTATATAGGCATCACGTCCGAGACAAGTAGACCGACTCCTGCCTGCATCTACTACTATTACTCCACACATCGACCGCTATCCAGCATGCATCTAGAGTATTAAGTTCATAAGAACAGAGTAATGCTTTAAGCAAGATGACATTATGTAGAGGGATAAATTCATGCAATATGATAAAAAACCATCTTGTTATCCTCGATGCCAACAATACAATACGTGCCTTGCTGCCCCTACTGTCACTGGGAAAGGACACCGCAAGATTGAACCCAAAGCTAAGCACTTCTCCCATTGCAAGAAAGATCAATCTAGTAGGCCAAACCAAACTGATATTTCGAAGAGACTTGCAAAGATAACCAATCATACATAAAAGAATTCAGAAGATTCAAATATTGTTCATAGATAAACTTGATCATAAACCCACAATTCATCGGTCTCAACAAACACACCGCAAAAGAAGATTACATCGAATAGATCCCCACAAGAGAGGGGGAGAACATTGTATTGAGATCCAAAAAGAGAGAGGAAGCCATCTAGCTAATAACTATGGACCCGAAGGTCTGAGGTAAGCTACTCATACATCATCGGAGAGGCTATGGTGTTGATGTAGAAGCCCTCCGTGATCGATGCCCCCTTCGGCGGAGCTCCGGAATAGGCCCCAAGATGGGATCTCGTGGGTACAGAAGGTTGCGGCGGTGGAATTAGGTTTTTGGCTCCGTATCTGATCGTTTGGGGGTACGTAGGTATATATAGGAGGAAGGAGTACGTCGGTGGAGCAACATGGGGCCCACGAGGGTGGAGGGCACGCCTGGGGGGGTAGGCGCGTCCCAAACCTCGTGGCTTCCTGGTGGCTTTCTTGACGTAGGGTCCAAGTCCTCTGGATCATGTTCGTTCCGAAAATCACGTTCCCGAAGGTTTCATTCCGTTTGGACTCCGTTTGATATTCTTTTTCTGCGAAACTCTGAAATAGGCAAAAAACAGCAATTCTGGGCTGGGCCTCCGGTTAACAGGTTAGTCCCAAAAATAATATAAAAGTGAATAATAAAGCCCAATAATGTCCAAAATAGAAGATAATATAGCATGGAGCAATCAAAAATTATAGATACGTTGGAGACGTATCAAGCATCCCCAAGCTTAATTCCTGCTCATCCTCGAGTAGGTAAATGATAAAAACAGAATTTTTGATGTGGAATGCTACTTGGCATAATTTCAATGTAATTCTTCTTAATTGTGGTATGAATATTCAGATTCGAAAGATTCAAGATAAAAGTTCAATATTGACATAAAAATAATAATACTTCAAGCATACTAACTAAGCAATTATGTCCTCTCAAAATAACATGGCCAAAGAAAGTTCATCCCTACAAAATCATATAGTTTAGTCATGCTCCATTTTCGTCACACAAGAATGCTCTCATCATGCACAACCCCGATGACAAGCCAAGCAATTGTTTCATACTTTAGTAATCTCAAACTTTTTCAACCTTCACGCAATACATGAGCGTGAGCCATGGATATAGCACTATGGGTGGAATAGAATATGATGATGGGGGTTATGTGGAGAAGACAAAAAAGGAGAAAGTCTCACATCAACGAGGCTAATCAATGAGCTATGGAGATGCCCATCGATTGATGTTAATGCAAGGAGTAGGGATTGCCATGCAACGGATGCACTAGAGCTATAAATATATGAAAGCTCAACAAAAGAAACTAAGTGGGTGTGCATCCAACTTGCTTGCTCACGAAGACCTAGGGCACTTGAGGAGGCCCATTGTTGGAATATACAAGCCAAGTTCTATAATGAAAAATTCCCACTAGTATATGAAAGTGACAAAACAAGAGACTCTCTATCATGAAGATTATGGTGCTACTTTGAAGCACAAGTGTGGTAAAAGGATAGTAACATTGTCCCTTCTCTCTTTTTCTCTCATTTTTTTGGGCCTTCTCTTTTTTTATGGCCTTTCTCTCTTTTTTTTATTCCTCACTTGGGACAATGCTCTAGAAAAATGATGATCATCACACTTCTATTTATTTACAACTCAATGATTACAACTCGATACTAGAACAAAGTATGACTCTATATGAATGCCTCCGGCGGTGTACCGGGATATGCAATGAACCAAGAGTGACATGTATGAAAGAATTATGAACGGTGGCTTTGCCACAAATACTATGTCAACTACATGATCATGCAAAGCAATATGACAATGATGAACGTGTCATGATAAACGGGACGGTGGAAAGTTGCATGGCAATATATCTCGGAATGGCTATGGAAATGCCATAATAGGTAGGTATGGTGGCTGTTTTGAGGAAGATATAAGGAGGTTTATGTGTGAAAGAGCGTATCATATCACGGGGTTTGGATGCACCGGCGAAGTTTGCACCAACTCTCAATGTGAGAAAGGGCAATGCACGGTACCGAAGAGGCTAGCAATGATGGAAAGGTGAGAGTGCGTATAATCCATGGACTCAACATTAGTCATAAAGAACTCACATACTTATTGCAAAAATCTACAAGTCATCAAAAACCAAGCACTACGCGCATGCTCCTAGGGGGATAGATTGGTAGGAAAAGACCATCGCTCGTCCCCGACCGCCACTCATAAGGAGGACAATCAAAGAACACCTCATGTTTCAAATTTGTTACACAACGTTTACCATACGTGCATGCTACGGGACTTGCAAACTTCAACACAAGTATTTCTCAAATTCACAACTACTCAACTAGCACAACTTTGATATCACTACCTCCATGTCTCAAAACAATCATCAAGCATCAAACTTCTCTTAGTATTCAACACACTCATAAGAAATTTTTTACTCTTCTTGAATACCTAGCATATTAGGATTATTTTTAAGCAAATTACCATGCTATTTAAGACTCTCAAAATAATCTAAGTGAAGCATGAGAGATCAATAGTTTCTATAAAACAAATCCACCACCGTGCTCTAAAAGATATAAGTGAAGTACTAGAGCAAAACTATATAACTCAAAAGATATAAGTGAAGCACATAGAGTATTCTAATAATTTCTGAATCATGTGTGTCTCTCTCAAAAGGTGTGTACAGCAAGGATGATTGTGGTAAACTAAAATCAAAGACTCAAATCATACAAGATGCTCCAAGCAAAACACATATCATGTGGTGAATAAAAATATAGCTCCAAGTAAAGTTACCGATGGAAGTAGACGAAAGAGGGGATGCCTTCCGGGGCATCCCCAAGCTTTGGCTTTTAGGTGTCCTTAGATTATCTTGGGGGTGCCATGGGCATCCCCAAGCTTAGGCTCTTGCCACTCCTTGTTCCATAATCCATCAAATCTTTCACCCAAAACTTGAAAACTTCACAACACAAAACTCAGCAGAAAATCTCGTGAGCTCCGTTAGCGAAAGAGAACAAAAGACCACTTCAAGGTACTGTAATGAACTCATTCTTTATTTATATTGGTGTTAAACCTACTGTATTCCAACTTCTCTATGGTTTATAAACTCTTTTACTAGCCATAGATTCATCAAAATAAGCAAACAACACACGAAAAACAGAACAGTCTGTAGTAATCTGTAACTAACGCAAACTTATGGAACTCCAAAATATCAGCCAAAATAGGACGACCTAGAAAATTTGTTTATTGATCAGCAGCAATTGGAATCAATATTTTATCACGTTCTGGTGATTTTTAAAAATTATTTTCGTGAACAGAAAGTTTCTGGAAATTACAGCAAGATCAAATAACTATCATCCAAGAAGATCCTATAGGTTTAACTTGGCACAAACACTAATTAAAACATAAAAACACATATAACCAGAGGCTAGATCAGATATTATTCCTAAACAGAAGCAAAAAAGCAAAAAACTAAAAATAAAATTGGGTTGCCTCCCAACAAGCGCTATCGTTTAACGCCCCTAGCTAGGCATAGAAGCAAGGGTAGATCTAGTTATTGCCATCTTTGGTAGGCAATCCATAAGTGGCTCTCATGATAGATTCATATGGTAACTTTATTTTCTTCCTAGGGAAGTGTTCCATGCATTTCTTTAATGGAAATCGGAATCTAATATTCGCTTCCTTCATTTTAATAATTGCACCAATCGTTCTAAGGAAAGGTCTACCAAGAATAATAGGACATGAAGGATTGCAATCTATGTCAAGAACGATAAAATATACGGGCACATAATTCCTATTTGCAACAATAAGAACATCATTAATTCTTCCCATAGGTTTCTTAATAGTGGAATCTGCAAGGTGCAAGTTTAAAGAGCAATCATCAAAATCACGGAAACCTAGCAAATCGCACAAAGTTTTTGGAATCGTCGAAACACTAGCACCCAAATCGCACAAAGCATAGCATTCATGATCTTTAATCTTAATTTTAATATTAGGTTTCCACTCATCATAAAGTTTTCTAGGGATAGAAACTTCCAATTCAAGCTTTTCTTCATAAGATTGCATCAAGGCATCAACGATATGTTTGGTAAAAGCTTTATTTTGACTATAAGCATGAGGAGAATTTAGCACGGATTGCAACAAGGAAATACAATCTATCAAAGAGCAATTATCATAATTAAATTCCTTGAAATCCAAAATAGTGTGTTTATTAATATCTAGGGTTTTGTTCTCTTCAATCCCACTTTTGTCAATTTTAGCATCAAGATCTAAAAACTCCGAATTTTTGGAACGCCTTCTAGGTAAAGGTGGATCATATTCAGTCCCACCATTATCAAGATTCATATTGCAAAACAAAGATTTAATAGGGGACACATCAATAACTTTTAGATCTTCATCTTTATTTTCATAGAAATTTGAAGAACACGCTTTCATAAAACAATCTTTCTTAGCACGCATCCTAGCGGTTCTTTCTTTGCACTCATCAATGGAAATTCTCATGGCTTTGAGAGACTCATTGATATCATGCTTAGGTGGAATAGATCTAAGTTTCAAAGAATCAACATCAAGAGAAATTCTATCAACGTTCCTAGCCAATTCATCAACTTTAAGAAATTCCTCTTCAAGCAAAGCATTGAAATTCTTTTGCGAATTCATAAATTCTTTAACACTAGTCTCAAATTCAGAGGGCATCTTATTAAAATTTCCATAAGAATTGTTGTAGGAATTACCATAATTATTAGAGGAATTGCTAGGATAAGGCCTAGGATTAAAGTTTCCTCTATACGCGTTGTTACCAAAATTATTCCTACCAACGAAATTCACATCCAAAGATTCATTATTATTCTCAATCAAAGTAGACAAGGGCATATCATTAGGATCAGAAGAAACACTTTTACTAGCAAATAATTTCATAAGTTCATCCATCTTTCCACTCAAAACATTAATTTCTTCTATCGCATGCACTTTTTTATTAGTAGATCTTTTAGTGTGCCATTGAGAATAATTAACCATAATATTATCTAGGAGTTTAGTAGCTTCTCCTGAAGTGATTTCCATAAAAGTGCCTCCCGCGGCCGAATCTAACAGATTTCTAGAAGCAATATTCAATCCGGCATAAAAAATTTGTATAATCATCCACAAATTCAAACCATGAGTGGGGCAATTACGTATCATTAATTTCATCCTCTCCCAAGCTTGTGCAACATGTTCATGATCAAGTTGCTTAAAATTCATAATATCGTTTCTAAGAGAGATAATCTTAGCGGGAGGAAAATATTTAGAGATAAAAGCATCTTTGCACTTATTCCAAGAATCAATACTATTTTTAGGCAAAGACGAAAACCAAGCTTTAGCACGATCTCTAAGCGAAAAAGGAAATAGCTTCAATTTAACAATATCATTGTCAACATCTTTCTTCTTTTGCATATCACACAAATCAACGAAGCTATTTAGATGAGTAGCGGCATCTTCACTAGGAAGGCCGGCGAATTGATCTTTCATGACAAGATTCAACAAAGCAGCATTGATTTCACAAGATTCAGTATCGGTAAGAGGAGCAATCGGAGTGCTAAGGAAATCATTATTGTTGGTATTGGTAAAGTCACATAATTTGGTATTATCTTGAGCCATCGTGACAAACAAGCAATCCAACACACGAGCAAACGAGAAGCAAGCGAAAAAGAGGCGAACGAAAAAGAGAGGGCGAATAAAACGGCAAGGGTGAAGTGGGGGAGAGGAAAACGAGAGGCAAATGGCAAATAATGTAATGCGGGAGATAAGGGTTTGTGATGGGTACTTGGTATGTTGACTTTTGCGTAGACCTCCCCGGCAACGGCGCCAGAAATCCTTCTTGCTACCTCTTGAGCACTGCGTTGGTTTTCCCTTGAAGAGGAAAGGGTGATGCAGCAAAGTAGCGTAAGTATTTCCCTCAGTTTTTGAGAACCAAGGTATCAATCCAGTAGGAGGCTACGCGCGAGTCCCTCGCACCTACACAAACAAATAAATCCTCGCAACCAACGCGATAAGGGGTTGTCAATCCCTACACGGTCACTTACGAGAGTGAGATCTGATAGATATGATAAGATAATATTTTTGGTATTTTTATGATAAAGATGCAAAGTAAAATAAAAGCAAATAAAAGCAACGGAAATAACTAAGTGTTGGAAGATTAATATGATGGAAAATAGACCCGGGGGCCATAGGTTTCACTAGTGGCTTCTCTCAAGAGCATAAGTATTTTACGGTGGGTGAACAAATTACTGTTGAGCAATTGACAGAATTGAGCATAGTTATGAGAATATCTAGGTATGATCATGTATATAGGCATCACGTCCGAGACAAGTAGACCGACTCCTGCCTGCATCTACTACTATTACTCCACACATCGACCGCTATCCAGCATGCATCTAGAGTATTAAGTTCATAAGAACAGAGTAACGCTTTAAGCAAGATGACATGATGTAGAGGGATAAATTCATGCAATATGGTAAAAACCCCATCTTGTTATCCTCGATGGCAACAATACAATACGTGCCTTGCTGCCCCTACTGTCACCGGGAAAGGACACCGCAAGATTGAACCCAAAGCTAAGCACTTCTCCCATTGCAAGAAAGATCAATCTAGTAGGCCAAACCAAACTGATAATTCGAAGAGACTTGCAAAGATAACCAATCATACATAAAAGAATTCAGAAGATTCAAATATTGTTCATAGATAAACTTGATCATAAACCCACAATTCATCGGTCCAAACAAACACACCGCAAAAGAAGATTACATCGAATAGATCTCCACAAGAGAGGGGGAGAACATTGTATTGAGATCCAAAAAGAGAGAGGAAGCCATCTAGCTAATAACTATGGACCCGAAGGTCTGAGGTAAACTACTCACACATCATCGGAGAGGCTATGGTGTTGATGTAGAAGCCCTCCGTGATCGATGCCCCCTCCGGCGGAGCTGCGGAACATGCCCCAAGATGGGATCTCGTGGGTACAGAAGGTTGCGGCGGTGGAATTAGGTTTTTGGCTCCGTATCTGATTGTTTGGGGGTACGTAGGTATATATAGGAGGAAGGAGTACATTGGTGGAGCAACGTGGGGCCCACGAGGGTGGAGGGCGCGCCTGGAGGGGGGGTAGGCGCGCCCCCTACCTCGTGGCTTCCTGGTGGCTTTCTTGACGTAGGCCCCAAGTCCTCTGGATCATGTTCGTTCCGAAAATCACGTTCCCGATGGTTTCATTCCGTTTGGACTCCGTTTGATATTCTTTTCTGCGAAACTCTGAAATAAGAAAAAAAAACATCAATTCTGGGCTGGGCCTCCGGTTAATAGGTTAGTCCCAAAAATATATAAAAGTGAATAATAAAGCCCAATAATTTCCAAAACAGAAGATAATATAGCATGGAGCAATCAAAAATTATAGATACGTTGGAGACGTATCATGTATGAGGTTCGAATACACCTCCTCCATTCGGCTGATCGAGCAAGGTGCAGGTTTCTTCATTGATGTGTTGTTTGATTGATTTGTGCAGTGCAAGGGAGGGCACCTGGCCTGCGCGGACTGCCGCGTCGAGCGCCCCAAGAACCAGCGGCAGTGCCAGAAGTGCGAGCGCAGCGGTGGCTTCGACGTGCGGAACATGACGGTGGACGCCGTCCTCTCCTCGGTGAGGGTGGAGTGCCCGCACGAAGGTTATGGGCTCTACATCACTTACCAGAAACTCACCGATCACCAGAGCGTGTGTCTGCTCGCGCCCTGCAAATGCCCCATGCTCGTCTGCGGCTATGAAGGCCCGCCACCGGCACTCTCCCACCACATCAGCACCGTGCATCCCATGCCCGTGCACAGGATCCAGTACGGCAAGGTGCTCCAGCTGCAAGTGCCACTGTCGGAGCCACGGCTCTTGCTGTTCGCGGAGGAGGACGGCCGCGCGTTCTTCTTGGTCGGCGGCGTGCTCGACATCGGCGCGCCTATCGCCGTGTCGGTCGTCTGCATCAGAGCGGGGTCGTCCCCACTGCCGCACTGCGTGACCAAGCTGTGGGCGAACGGCCCGCCGGGGGAGCCCAAAGGCAGGACCGACGCCGTCAAGGTGGAAATGGAGTTGACAAGCAGCAAGGATCCCGGCGACGTCGCCGTGCACGAGCTGACCTTCTTCACAGTTCCGCCCAAGCTGCTGGCCGGGGCTAAGCTGGTGTCCCTCCACATTCAGATTGACAAGCTCACGTCCTAAATGATTCTACAGTGCCTTCTGTTTATCTTAGTAATATGCTAATATAGGGGTTAGCTCGGTCTACTTTAGCTTAAGAGATGGTGGGCTTTGGTGGCGATGCAGCAATTACTTCGACATCAGATCAGCAGTTAAAGTAATTTCCAATAGTCGAGCGGATATTTTGTGTCTGTTGGATATAAAGATCCTTTGGGTAAGAAGTATAATAGCTTATAAGAAGTAAGTATAACAGCTTATATGCTTGTTTATTCAGGAAGTGTTGCATAATTGTGCGAGTTGACGCGACACATCAAAGTAGTACTACTACTAGTAGTACTCCCTCCGATCCTAATTTCTCTGTGCATAAGGCTGGTCATAGTGGGAGTAACATATGTAGTAACATAGATGCCACATAAGCAAAAATGATGAGGTGGCAAGTAATTAATGAGGAGAGAGGAAAATAGAGTAACATAATATGTTACCATCACATAGCGCTTTCCAATGCAAAATGAGTCTATAAAGTAATAAATGAAGACATCTAGTACTATCTCAAGTCCAAGGAGCAACGTGAAACCTATGATAGAGCCAATCGTATGGTTGAGAACACTATAATTTGTAGCTACAGATGCGTGTGTGAGAGAGGACGAGTGTGTGTGTGCACCTCTTCTCTTCCTGTATAACGTACTAAACTCAGAGTACAAGTGTATGTGGGTGGCATCGACCTAGGGAGCTAGAGATGGTGCGTGCGAGAAGTCCCGAGAGATAGGTGTAATGCATCTGGAAAAAAAAGACTAGTCTCTAGCTCGCCACGAGGTTATTCCTGTCGAACGCCCCAATAAGCGTAAGATATGTATCCGACGGTGCCAGTTATTGCACGTACACAGCAGTAGAAAAGAACTAGTACCATGGCATATGCTACACCACGTCCGAGAACACGTGCCCACGTTACGCCATCCGGGAATAGTGCCGCACTTCGAAACTAAACCGTCAATAAATTTTGAGCGCGTCTCGTCACATTCCAAATTACTATTACTACCATGCTGTATTTAATTGCAAACCTGTTCACACCGATCACAACCTACTCCCTCCGTCGTCACCGTGACCAAGTAGGAGTGGAAAACGAGAGAACTTAATGTTTATTTGCTAATTAATAGCATTGCATGCAATGAACTAACCACTGCATGTCTTGTTTGGTAGTCTCAAGTCATTAAAAGCATGCACACCCACATCTCTTATTGGTTGATATGTCAAGAAACAAGAAACGAGGTAGAAGTTAATGCACCGCGCCTAAGTGTTTTGGGATTATTTGGTTTGCCACTTAGGAGCATATTAGTACTCGGTTATAAACACTACTATGCCAAGATGACTGTACATTCCTCCTCAACTCCTCATCCACAAAAACAAACAAGTCATTCAGCATCCTTCCCTTGCGTCTGCCATGGCCAGCGTGAGTTCTGGGTCGAGAGATTACCACCAAGGAGAGGCGAGCATGGAAGCGGAAGCACGAGAGATGTCCCACCTCGCCTCGAAAGCAGCCGACATGTCCCGCCACACAGAAGTAGCAGCACAGAGGTCCTGCCGTGCCGCCGAAGCAGCACGGAGGTCCCGCCGAGCCGTCGATGCAGCAGACTGCTCCGGCCGTGCCGCAGAAGCAGCAGAGATGTCCTGCCGTGCCGCGAATGCAGCAGAGATGTCCCGCCGCGCCGCGGCGGCCTGGGAAAATGTCTCGCAGGCAGGCGACGACTCTTACAAGCGCATGCATGCGATCGTCCATAGCCAGATGGATCAGATCTCCGACTGGGCGAGGTTGCAGGACGACATGAAAGCCTCGTTTGAATAGGCTACCGGCGTCATCCGGCAACTAAGGGAGGGCAATGAGAGGCTCTGGGCCGAGCGTGACCTGCTAAGGGCGAAGATCGTCCAAAGTGCAGAGCAGCAGGAGGAGACTAGTGCATTGTTGAAGAGAACCGGCGTCATCGTCAAGAAACTTATGGACGAGAATGACATGCTCCCCATCGAGCGCCAAAGGCTGGTGGAGGAATCCGTGGATGCTCTCAAGCAGCATCTTGAGGACACGACAAAGCACATCGCCTCTCGTCGCGGAGACTAGTTCCCGCGGGCTGCAGCAACGCATCAAGAAAGTAGAGATCAGCGAGCCAGATCGTTGTCTTCCTTCTTCTTTTGCCCTTTGGGCGTAGCGGCATGTGGCTTTTTTAATTATCTTCCTAATTATGTAAGACAATTATTATCCACTATTGTCGTCCTTATATATTCATCAGTCTTGCTATAAGTCGCAGTAGATGCTATATAGGTCCGTCGGAACATCAAGATCCGTGCAAAAATTTCTTTTCAGATTTTCTTTTTTCTCTCTTAAATCTCAGTCGAGGAAGACATAGCCACGCCATTAAACAGAGGCTCGGGCGCCATTAGTGGAGACCTTGGGAGAGAGGTGGACGACAGATGGAGGTCAAAGGGCTCTCCTCCTGATAAGCATGCGCAGGGGTCTGATCGCACGCCTCCCGTACTCAAATAGCTACCCTGCATGGCGCCTCCTAGCTAATAAAAAAAGGGGACGCGTGGCTACACGTAAATGGTAAATAGAATGCCCATAGTTTTAATAATACTTGTGTTTCCGATTGTAACATGACAACACTTGTTCCAAAATGACTTTGTTCATTGTTACTGTGTGCGCCTTCGCAAATCGGACAGCAAAATTACCACAGCATGTTGGTGCCATGTCATGACACCAAGCCAATTTTCATGATTTTCATGCATGTTTTGGATTTACAGGAGTTAAAAAACCAAGTTTCTCAATGTTTCCAGCCAAGCCACGACGCCTAGATGTTTGAATTTCATTCCCATTTCTTGCATGCATGGGACCTAGAAATTACTGGAGGACACACATGTGATTTTTCAACCAACTTTGGTGCACTGGAGCATGTGCTTGTATTTCAAATTTGAATTATGCACACAAAGGTGACACGTTCCCTCTCAGAACCATGAGCCTTCTTGAGAGAAGCTCCGGTTTGCAAGAAGCTTATACCAAAACTTGTTCCTATTCGGCCAATCTTTTTACCACAACATGGTAGTACCATGACATGACACCATGCTGAGTTTCATGATTTTCAGGCGTGTTTTGGATTTACAAGAATTTTAAAACCAAGTTTCTCAATGTTCTCGACCGAGCCACGATGCCAAGATGTTTGAATTTCATTCCCATTTCTTGCATGGGACCTAGAAATTCACCCGAGGACACACATGTGATTTTTCAACCAACTTTGGTGCACGGGAGCATGTGCTTGTAGTTCAAATTTGAATTATGCACATTAAATGACCAGAAACTCAATTAATGTATAAAAAGGCCAAACGAACCCGGAATAATTCCAAAATTTAATAGGGCACTCATGTAGTTCTATGTTGCCTCTGTAAAGAAACTCAAGGGGGGGCAGTGTGTATCGTTCCGCACTCAAAGGTGACACGTTCCCTCTCAGAACCACGAGCCTTCTTGAGATAGCTCCGGTTTGCAAGAGGCTTATACAAAAACTTGTTCCTATTCGGCCAATTTTTTTACCACAGCATGGTAGTCCCATGACATGACACCATGCCAAGTTTCATGATTTTCAGGCGTGTTTTAGATTTACAAAAAATTTAAAACCATGTTTCTCAATGTTCTCGGATGAGCCACGATGCCCAGATGTTTGAATTTCATTCCCATTTCTTGCATGGGACCTAGAAATTCACCTGAGGACACGCATGTGATTTTTCAACCAACTTTGGTGCACGGGAGCATGTGCTTGTAGTTCAAATTTGAATTATGCACATCAAATGACCAGAAACTCAATTAATGTATAAAAAGGCCAAACGAACCCGGAATAATTCCAAAATTTAACAGGGCACTCATGTAGTTCTACGTTGCCTCTATAAAGAAACTCAAGGGGGCAGCGTATATCGTTTCACACTCAAAGGTGACACGTTCCCTCTCAGAACCACGAGCCTTCTTGAGAGAAGCTTCGGTTTGCAAGAAGCTTATACCAAAACTTTTTCCAAATCGTACAATTTTTTACCACAACATGTTAGTGCCATGACATGACACCATGCCAAGTTTCATGATTTCCAGGCGAGTTTGGGATTTACATGAATTTCAAAACCAAGTTTCTCTATGTTCTCGGCCAAGTCACGACGCCAAGATGTTTGAATTTGATTCCCATTTCTTGCATGGGACCTAGAAATTCACCCAAGGACACACATGTGATTTTTCAACCAACTTTGGTGCACCGGAGCATGTGCTTGCAGTTCAAATTTGGATTATGCACATTAAATGTCCAAAAACTTAATTAATGTATAAAAAAGGCCAAACGAACCCGGAATAATTCCAAAATTTAACAGGGCACTAATATAGTTCTATGTTGCCTCTGTAAAGAAAATCACGGGGGAGGCAGCGTATATCGTTTCGCACACAAAGGTGACACGTTCCCTCCGGGAACCACGAGGCTTGTTGAGAGAATCTCCGGTTTTGCAAGAAGCTTATACCAAAACTTGTCCCAATTCAGCCAAAAAATATACATATGAAAATAGGGTTTAGATTATCCCGAACATCTCGCTACCTAGACCAATGTACTCTTATTTGAATTCAACATAAAATGGATAGAAATATTTGAATTGGAGATCGTATGGTACATGTAGTTCATAGTGAAATATGATTACTGCTATATGCATGTTTTTTGTTATCAAGATAATATTTAAATGATTGTATAACTTGACAACAATCGTATTCAAATAAGGAAAATTGATTCAAATTTAGTCCATATGGTAGACGACAATATATATGTTCATAGGGTGGAGTAAAATGTTCATATATGATGGAAGATCAAAATGTAGGACTACATCCATTATAAACCGCAAGGTCACCTAACAATATATTCAAGTTCAACATAACGTGGATTCAAAAATTGAAATTCGAGATCCTGGCATTTGTAATCATATAAAAAGGGACATGACTCTTTCTTTTGGTGGGAATTGATTTGTTTTTTGTTGTTGTTGAGGGAGTGCGAATCGATTTGGTACTGTACAGGGAAATCTTGTTCTCCTGATGTTTTTTTTACATTTTTCTTGTAGTTTTTTCAATGACATCTATAGCAATATAGTAAAAGGGGACATGACTCTCTTGTGTCTTGTATGAATTGTCCTTTTGTACACGTTAAGTTTGTTCTGCCGAACAAGGAATCCGTGCCTTGTTATCCCGAAATTTTCAAGCTCGAGTATCTTTTGTCTCATCTGCTTTGGAACTCCTGCCTCTTCAACCCGCCCCGCGCCTTGTTATCCCAAAATTTTGACACGCGCGAAAACTCCCTCCTCATCTGAAATCGGTCCCGCAGCCCAGACACGCGAAATCCCCCTTCTACCCCTCAGCCGTAAATGCCGGCTCGACGTCGCGGTGTCAAAACCGGTGGGGGTACGCTGGTAACTTACCCTATATTTCGGACAAGCGCGTCCCTAAGCCATGGCTCCTCCCTACCTTCCCCTTCGCCCCCCATTCGTACACCGAGGCCGCCAAAATCCGCGAAACCCCACGCTCCTCCGCCGGCCTTGATACGTCTCCAATGTATCTATAATTTTTGATTGTTCCATGCTATTATATATTCTGTTTTGGATGATTAATGGGCTTTATTAAACACTTTTATATTATTTTTGGGACTAACCTATTAACCGGAGGCCCGCCCCAGATTGCTGTTTTTTTGCCTATTTCAGTGTTTCGCAGAAAAGGAATACCAAACGGAGTCCACATGGAATGAAACCTTCGGGAACGTGATTTTCGGAACAAACGTGATCCAGAGGACTTGGAGTGGACGTCAAGCAACCAACGAGGAAGCCACGAGGCAGGGGGGCGCGCCTACCCCCCTAGGCGCGCCCTCCACCCTCGTGGCTCCACCGACCTACTTCTTCCTCCTATATATACCTACGTACCACCAAACCATCAGAGACGGAGCAAAAACCCTATTTCCACCGTCGCAACCTTCTGTACCCGTGAGATCCCATCTTGGGGCCTTTTCCGGTGCTCCGCCGGAGGGGGCATTGATCACGGAGGGCTTCTACATCAACACCATAGCCTCTCCGATGATGTGTGAGTAGTTTACCTCAGACCTTCAGGTCCATAGTTATTAGCTAGATGGCTTCTTCTCTCTTTTTGGACCTCAATACAAAGTTCTCCTCGATTCTCTTGGAGATCTATTCGATGTAATCTTCTTTTGCAGTATGTTTGCCGAGATCCGATGAATTGTGGGTTTATGATCAAGATTATCTATGAACAATATTTGAATCTCCTCTGAATTCTTTTATGTATGATTGGTTATCTTTGCAAGTCTCTTCGAATTATCAGTTTGGTTTGGCCTACTAGATTGATCTTTCTTGCAATGGGAGAAGTGCTTAGCTTTGGGTTCAATCTTGCGGTGCTTGATCCCAGTGACAGTAGGGGAAACGACACGTATTGTATTGTTGCCATCGAGGATAAAAATATGGGGTTTACATCATATTGCATGAGTTTATCCCTCTACATCATGTCATCTTGCTTAAAGCGTTACTCCGTTCTTATGAACTTAATACTCTAGATGCATGCTGGATAGCGGTCGATGAGTGGAGTAATAGTAGTAGATGCAGGCAGGAGTCGGTCTACTTGTCACGGACGTGATGCCTATATACATGATCATACCTAGATATTCTCATAACTATGCTCAATTCTATCAATTGCTCGACAGTAATTTGTTTACCCACCGTAATACTTATGCTATCTTGAGAGAAGCCACTAGTGAAACCTATGGCCCCCGGGTCTATTTTCCATCATATTAATATCCCGTCAACTAGCTATTTTTATCGTCGTTTATTTTACAATCTTTACTTTTCAATCTATAGAACAAAAATACCAAAAATATTATCTTATCATCTCTATTAGATCTCACTTTTGCAAATGGCCGTGATGGGATTGACAACCCCTTTATCGCTTTGGTTGCAAGGTTCTTATTTGTTTGTGTCGGTGCAAGGGACTTGAGCGTGGTCTCCTACTGGATTGATACCTTGGTTCTCAAAAACTGAGGGAAATACTTACGCTACTTTACTGCATCACCCTTTCCTCTTCAAGGGAAAACCAACGCAGTGCTCAAGAGGTAGCAGGCCTCCCGACCGCCGCCCAGCCGGAGACTCTTCCCCGACGACGTCGTCCACCGCAACAACTCACCGTCCCTCATCCACTGCATCGGATGAGGATCCGTCGTCGATCTCATCGTTCCGCCGGATCAGCCACCCTCCAAGGAGCTGCCCCGACGTTCGCCTCGTCTATCGCGCCACCTCCATCCCCACAGCGCCGTCTTGACCTGCCCCACCGGAACCGTAGCACCCTCACCAATTCCTCCAATGAAGTCGAGGCCCACTCGGCGCCACCAAGGAGGTTCTGCACCCACCGCTGCATTTTATCTTTTATTCGATCTCACGGGGCTGCCGGTGCTCGATACCGAGCAGCCATGGCGGGTTTCCGTCGACGGCGCCGTCGACGGCCACTTCATCCACGACGTCTCTCCCCCATGTCGTTGCTTCCTCGGTGACGACTTCCACACCGGCACTAGCTGCAGCTGCTCCGGCTCTCGCTCGCGCTGCTGCTGCTACTACTCCGGCTCTCGCTCATGTTGTGGCTCTTTTGTTGTTGTCGGTTGCGCTACTGCACTGCTCTTGCTTTCATTCGTGCTGCTGCTCTTCTCTGCTATTGATGTCGGTCGCGCTGCTGCTCCACTCTTGCTCTCGTCCGTACTGCTGCTCTTGCTCTTGCTCGCGCTGCTGCTGCTGCACGACCTCCGGCAGCTACAGGAGTTGGGTGGGCAACAAACAGTAGATGATCCATTCTCTATCTTTTTAAAACTGAAGCTATAATCTACCTGCTATCATTAGTTTTGGATCTATCCACTCGTTTGCTACCATCAGTCTTGATTTCTGCATGCACCCCTTAGGCCTTACAAAATCTAACTATTTTTTTATTATGCATGTCAGTTGTTGTACACAATCGTATTGAACATGTAGAGAAAAAGAGAAGACCGTTGCGTGGGAATATAATGTCATGCAGACGCCGCTCCATGGTGGGCGAAGTGCCCCCCTCCCGCCATTCCAGATTGTATTCCAGAGGAAGATAACTGTTCAGATGGGGATTCAGAGGGAGCCAACCACTCCTATTTACCACCTGAGGTGTTTGCTCTAACCTGGCATGCTGATGTTGGTCATATCATGCATATGGCGCCTTGCATTGCTTACATTATACATCTTACATGTCATCAGCTTAGTTTAGATTTGCTTTGTGTGAATGCCACCTGTTTGGTTTCTATATCATACTCCCACCATTTCTAAATATTTGTCTTTTTAGAGATTTCAACAAGTGACTACATACGGAGCAAAATGAGTGAATCTACACTCTAAAATATGTCTATATACATCCGTATGTGGTAGTCCATTTGAAATCTCTAAAAAGACAAATATTTAGGAACGGAGGGAGTATATGGGAATTATGCAATGCCATCTTCTTTAGCCAGGCATCATATACGTGAATCATGCAATGTCATCCTGTTTAGCCAGTCATCGTATATGTGAATTGTATCGTGCCATATTTTTTTCATAATGTATTCCATTTGTCAAGAATGTTTATACATTCATCTACTCTTCCTATGCATCAACCATTTGAGTCGGCCATGGGAAAATCTGGAGTGAAAACAAGGTCTTCTGAGCAGTTAGTGCTACCTGTCGATGCAGATTTCTTGCTGGTTACAGATAGCTCCTCAGAGGAGGATTCAGAGACAGATGACCAGTCGTATCCCCCCCCCGAGGTGCATGCTCTAACTTGGCAGGGTTATATTGCCCATATCATGCATATGGTGTCTTGCATTGCCATGCCATCTGCTTAGATTAGACATGCTTTGTGTGAATGCCTCATGTTTGCTTTCTATATCAGATATATGAATTATGCAATGCCATGTTTTTCAGCCAGTTATCATATATGTGAAGTATGCACCGCCATGTAGCCAGGCATCATATATGTGAATTATCTCATGCCATCTTTTTTTTCATTACGTATTCCATTTATCGACAATCTGTGTATATTGAACTACTCTTCATGTGTATCGGCCATTTGAGCCGGTTATGGAAAAATCAGGAGTGAAAACAAGGTCTTCAGAGCAGGCAATGGTACCTGTTGAAGCATATATCTCGATGGTTACAGGGAGCTCCTCAGAGGAGGATACAGAGACAGATGACCAGTCCTATATGGCTATATCCCACCTGAGGTGTATGCTCTAAGTTGCAATGTTTATATTTCTCATATCATGCATATGGTGTCTTGCATTGCTTAGTTTAGACATCATATGCACAATATTGAATTCCATCTGCTTAGTTTAGAGGTCATACATGCGAGTGCCAGCTGCTTAGTATATGAATCAATTATGTCAATTGTATCATGCCATCATGTATACTTAGACAACATGTATGTGAATTATTTCATCCCAACCTATTTGAGAAAGACATCATATAGTTTTGTCATGTCATCCTGTTTAGATACTCATCATATGTTGAATTATGCCATTATATCCTGTTAAGTTATCCATCATATATCTGAAACTGTGTCATGCTATCCTGTTTAGTTAGGCATCATATATGTGAAATTGTGTCATGTTGTCCTGTTTGGTTAGACAACATATATGTGAATTACCACATCTGTCTATCATACAATGTCTGTACGTTCAATTTCTTTTCTTGTTTATCAGCCATTTGAATTGGAGGGGGTGATGGCAGTATCTAAGGGAGCAAAATCCCGTTCTTCACAAAAGACAGTGCTACTTGTCGATGCAGATAGAACCATGGTTGTACTGGCCCACAAACTAGCCCCACCACACATAATCGAGACTCTTCCAGATAGCACACTTACACCGTTGGGCAGAGAACCAGCTACAACCCATCTAACCCCAACCCCATCGGATAGTAACCCACTTCTAGTTGACAAAGCACCATGTCCACCACAGAGTACCCCCACACGAGCAGTTTGTAAAGCAACTGCAGTGCCCAAAGCACGAAGACCACCACAGCGAACCCAAACTCCACGTTTAAAGCAGAAGAGCAATTGTTCTTAGGTCAGATTTCGTAGTTATGGTCCATACTCCTTTGCTGTTGCATCACTGTTTTTACTCATACCAACTACTTTCGAATTTGAAGGATACAATTGAAACTCCAATGGCGCAACAGGTATGTTTTAAACCTATTTCTTTAACTGGATTGCTGTTCTAACTTCTTGCTCTATGTTGATTTCAGTTTCAGTTGTATAAACATTTATGTTCTCATGTGATGCACATTACAAGTGTTGCCAATGTTGTGTAGTTTCTCACACTTATATTCTGTCTATGCTGCTGTGTCTTAAAAATATATGAGTTGAACTTTGTCTCTATCTTGATTAGGCAACATAAACTAGAATGATATGGACAATACAGTGACCATAGTACATAGATATATGTTTGTTTCATGCTATTATCCTGTCCACCTTACTACTGAACCGGTTTACCAAAATGAGTTTCGTATACTACATGCTAAACCTGTGATGTGTCTGCTTGTTTCTCTTGTAGTATGCGAACAGAATATTGGAGAAGAGCACCCCACTATGCAATGGTAGAGAAAGTAATGCAGATAAGGTTCAAGATAGTGAGACAACCCTGTTGGTCTCCAAGAAAGGTGATAAAAACGATCTTGTAGACATTGAGAAAACCCCACAGTCCTGCGTTGATGTAGTGTTCGAGTTACTGGCCAGTACCGCTGGCACAAGCTCTTCGAACTCGCTGCCTAAATCACTTTGACTTCTTCAGTCTCAGCTACAAGCTGAAAGGCATCAGTCAGCTGTGCTGCGGCAAGAAGCCGAAGGACTGAGGAAGTCCCTGCAGAATTCAGATGCATACTTTCTTGTGCACCAGCAAGTGCTGGAGGATTTAAGCGCCAAACAAGAGAAAGTTAATAAGCTTGCTAAGCATCTTGCCAGCATTATGGGTACCCAGGATATTGTTTCTTGAGCTCTTCTGAAGTGGTTTCAGTTCTGGACTTGTTTTGCTGCGGCGTTTATTTGCACTGGTTGCCAAGTTTGACAACCAGTGTATATGATATGTGGCTTTGTTCCCTGTATTTGCACTGGTGGCGAACTTTGATGCCCAGTGGATGTAATATGTGTAATAGCCGTGATAGCCTAGCGTAAGTTGCTTGCTTATTTATTTCCTTGTTGTCTTGTTTATTTGTTTGCTTGTGGTCAGTGCAGTTCTTTTTCCGTGGTTTGCTAGTGGCCGCAATAACCTATCTTTTAAAACTAGTCCATAATAACCATGGGCTACATATTTACTGTAGTTACCATGGGCCTCCTACGGGCCGTAGAAACAATGGGCCTTCTAAGGGTCGTAGAAACAATGGGCCTTCTACGGGCCGTAGCATCAATGGGCCTTCTACGGGCCGTATGATTGATCGGCCAAACATGGGCCAATAACAGACCGCATTATGGGCCGTAAACGGGCTATATTTGGAATCGTCCGTTCATGGGCCGACCATAACGGGCCGTCATTAATCTTTCGTATTTGATGACGCTACGAAAATGGCCCAACGGATTAACGGGCCGCAAACGGGCCGATTGTAACCACGGGCTGAATTTGGCCCACAAGCAGAAAAGGCCAGTAACGGGCCGTAAGTAACCCAATGCTGGAAATAAGCCCAAGAATAAATGGGCCCTGAGAAGGCTAAAACATAACACGGGTTGGAAATGGCCGAATGGAATAATGGGCCGTTAATGGGTATAAAGCGGTACACTGTTCATTGCGGGCCAGATTCACCACGGGCCTTTAATGGGCCAAGAGTTACAAATGGCCTCGTATGGGCCGAAAGACATCATGGGCCATACATGGGCCGGATGTTACAACGGGCTGGAATCATATTGGACGACCCAGATGAAGCTACTGGGCTTAATTCTGGTAGGCCGTAACGGGCCGTGAGTTAGCGGGCCGTAAATGGGCTATATCCGAACAGGCCGTTAACATGCTTTCCGTGGGCCTGCCCGTTACCGTTTGACCAAGTCAAACGGGCCGGCCTTTTCACCGGAATGGGCCTCTGTTGGGCCATGCCACGTGTCGACGTATCATAGGCACCTCCTGTCCAATGAATGGATGACATCTGTCCAAACGGTGAGCCAACACGTGTTTCCTCCAGCCAATGGGAATTTTACACATGGAAAATCCTCATTAGTTCGGGCTGTTAGCAGGTTATCGGATCCAAAACCGGACTCGATAGCTTAACGGCATCCCGTTACGGTGGATGCAACGTGTCGGTCACCCTTGACGAAAGCACTTCTATGACACACGATTTATCGTCATGGAAGTGGACACTTCCGTGATGATGATTTTGGTAATGTCATGGAACACTTCTATGACAGCACAGGTATGACTATCTTGATTCTGTCATAAAATTTTCATGGATGTACATGCATGACAGAAAACGTGACCTACGGTGACAAACACGTATCATCACGGAAGTGTATTTTTTTGTAGTGGAGACACAGTTCAGTGACTCCGAGATGCTAGGATTTCACTGAGAAAGTAAACTCGGTCACACCAATTGTACACTTCGGTCAGACCGAGTAGTACATGTGCAATGGCCTGGGCCAAATCGGTGGGACCGAATATTTCAAATCGGTCGGTCCGAGATGAGTTCGGCGGAAACCTAACCCCAAGTTTTAGGATCAAACCTAATCTAGAGGAAGTTTTGATTGGAAAGAACTATTTCAATCGTGGCAAGAATCATGGCATTGTCTTTGTGCTAAGAATCGGAGAGGGGAAAGCACAAAGGGTCGAGTTCATACCCTAGCTTAGTGATGAACACGCTACGGCGACAACGGCGGCGAAGATTCCCGTTGACGGCGGAGGACACCAGTGGCAGGAGGTCGTGGGCGACGAGGAGACAATCTGGAGACCTCGAGTCGGCAGAGCTGGACAGGCGCGGACGAAGCATTTGGAGAAATTTTGAAATTTTCAGCCTGTGGGTATATATATCCAGACTCTGTCGGTGTGACCGAGTGGAACTACTCGGTGGCACCGAGATGCAGAATCGCAAGCGGTTGCTGCAACTCGGTATGACCGAAGGGTTCAAATCGGTTGCACCGAGATTAAAAACCTAGATCAACTTAATGAATTCGGTGTGACCAAATGGAATGGATCGGTGAGACTGAAATGCACTAAGAGGTTTTGGAAGTTAAGCCCTTGACAGATCGGTGACTCCGAGTGCTCCTTACCCGGAGGGTCCGAATTCAACTTATTCAAACTTTGTGATATAGCATGAATAGAGTTTGAGACGAGAAAAAGCATAGATAGCTAGAGGAAGTTCTTGGGCATTCTTGTCCATCCATTTGGCAAAAAGATAAAGCCAAACAACCAAAGCAACAAGTGGATGTCCTTGAATGAGAAAAATATGCAATCAACATGCTCACACAATAAGATAGCAAATGAAATATGTGGCAAAGCATGCACAAACACTCTAGAATCTATCAAGCAATCTGGCGATGACTAGGTCATCTATATATGAGTATATTGACTTAGGAGTCAAATGAGAACATTTGATCATAGGTCATACTCATCGTTTAAGCACAAGCGGGGTTACCACTTTTACATAAAGCATTGTTGTGTTCACACCATTAGAGTTGCTTTAGCTCAATTCTTAGAACAAAGCTCCCCCTAGATGTGATATCCCCCCTAAGAGGGATGAACTAACCTTGGGTTTTGTCGATGATGACTTCATGTAAGTGTTGAAGATGTAGATGCTCAATGTTGATGCAGATCATTTGGAGCAATCCATTGGAGTGAGTTGCACTTTCAATACCTACACGGGTTAGTCCCACAAGGAACATACAAGGATATCCATAGACATAGAGTGAAATTCACACATGATGTTGTCCATGAAAGCATTAGGTTACCTTGTCCCTTGTCTTACCAACAAGAGGGTTTGTGACTCCTTGAACTAGTGCAAGATATGGTAGTTGATTGCACTTGTCCTTGCCAAAATGAATATGAGTGAAGTTTGTTGGCGGAGTCACCCTCAAGAACTCTCTAGCTCTTCTTCTTTGGGATCCACATAATCTCGATGGGAATCCTTGGAGTTGTAGTCATACTTGATGAAGTAGAACTTGATGTACTCTTGGGAACCCACTTGACCAAGGCCTTAGGAGCTTCTTCAAATGCATCAATCTCCTCTTGAAGCTTGTCTTTGCCTTTTAGCTTGTGGTCTTGTGGTGGAAGATCATCTTGAGCTTGTGTTCCTTTGAAAGAAGTGGGATCATACTTCTCTTGTTGAGGAAAAAACTTCGTCTTGGGGTATTTATCTTCTTCCCACTCAACTCCATTGGCATTGAACTTGCATTCTGAAAGGATCGATATAGTTGACTAGAGGGGGGGGGGTGAATAGGCAACTAACAATTTTTAGCTTTTCTTTACCAAATTAAACTTTGCATCAAAATAGGTTGTCTAGATATGCAACTAAGTGAGCAACCTATATGATGCAATGACAACAAGCACGTAAGCAAATAAGAGATATAACACGAGTAAGCTTGTGAAAGTAAAGGGACGAGATAACCAAGAGTGGAGCCGGTGAAGACAAGGATGTGTTACCGAAGTTCCTTCCTTTTGAAGGGAAGTACGTCTCCGTTGGAGCGGTGTGGAGGCACAATGCTCCCCAAGAAGCCACTAGGGCCACCGTATTCTCCTCACGCCCTCACACAATGCAAGATGTCGTGATTCCACTATTGGTGCCCTTTACAAACAAGGTTGGGGCAATCTCCACAACTTAATTGGAGGCTCCCAACGACACCACAAAGCTTCACCACAATGGACTATGGCTCCGCGGTGACCTCAACCGTCTAGGGTGCTCAAACACCCAAGAGTAACAAGATCCGCTAGGGATAAGTGGGGGGAATCAAATTTCTCTTGGTGGAAGTGTAGATCGGGGCCTTCTCAACCAATCCCGAGCAAATCAACAAGTTTGATTGGCTAGGGAGAGAGATCGGGCGAAAATGGAGCTTGGAGCAACAATGGAGCTTTTGGGGGAAGAGGTAAGTCAACTTTGGGGAAGAAGACCCCCTTTTATAGTGGGGGAAGCAATCCAACCGTTACCCCCCACTCCAGTCCCGCAGAGAGCGATACTACCGCTTGGCCAGCGGTACTACCGCTTAGCCAGCGGTACTACCGTTCCCTCCCGCGGTACTGCCGCTGGGCCCAGAGCGGTACTACCGCGGTGGTCAGGGCGGTACTACCGCACACGAGCGGTACTACCCCCCACTGCCGCGGCAAGTACCGTAAAACCCGACACGGAAAAAGACCCCTCGAATCGAGGCGGTACTAGCACGAAGCCGCAGCGGTACTACGGCTGGGAGGTATAGCGGTACTACCACTGTGGAGCGGTACTGCCGCTTGTAGCACCCAAGCGGTACTACCGCTCCGGCCCGCGGTACTACCGCTGGGACCAGAGAGGGCACACTGAGAGAGGGGAACGAGCTCATCAACGAAGCGGAAAGGCTCGGAGGGTGTGCAAAGGAAGTGTACGTGATGATTCCACCCTAGCCTTTCCAAAGCGGACCTCCTCTTGATAGTACGGTGATCCCTACGAAACTAGTCCACCAAACTAATTCGAAAGTACTACACCGTCTTCGCTTCAAACTCCGAGGGGAGGGAATCGTCTCGTGCCAAAGGATGAATCTCTGAAAAACTCAATGCACACGATTAGTCCGCAAAAGCATTGTCATCAATCACCAAAATATCTTAGGGATAAATATGCCCTTACAATCTCCCCCTTTTTGGTGGATTGATGACAATACGGGATTTGCACAAACGGGAAAAGACAAAGGACATAAGCAAACCCCCAAGTCTCTAAAATATAGACGGGCTCCCCCTAGATGTGTGCCATCAAGATAAGTGCTTTGGACTGCACGACACACATACTAGGATCAACACTCCCCCTGTATTTTAGAGACCAACAACCTAAGCGTGATTCAAGAGAGCAGGATATATAACATAATAAGCATGCAACTCATGAGATACCAAAAGACTAGAGACATAGATAAAGATATGATAAGGATAAGGTAGCATATGTCTCACACCATATGACTGGAACTTAGGTCTCACGGAACACAAAACCAAACAAAGCACAAGGTAGCAAACACAACGAAAGCACAAAGACAAAGACACACTCGCAACACAACGACGCAAATCCCTAAACTCTCTCCCCCTTTGGCATCGAGACACCAAAAGGGGCAAAGAGCTAACCTACGGCTCCAGGTGAGAGCATGCTGAGGATCTCGAACATCAGGACTCTGCGTGATCATCTGCACCACCATCCTCGGCCGGAAACTGCTCGGCATCTGAATCGGTCCACGGACAGTGCTGCTGGATCCACTCCTCCTCCTCAGTGATCTGACCCTCAGAGCCGCTGGTGACTGTCGCACCCAACTGACGCATAAGCTCCTTGTGACGTCCCCTTGCCTTCTTCTCAGCCACATGAGTCATGTACTGACCGTGAGACTCCATGCAGAACAGCTTCTTCATCTTGTGTTTGAGCTTCTTTGCCCAAGAGGGCTCTGCCGCAGAAGGCTCTGTCCCAGAAGGCACATAATCCTCATCGTCATCATCGGCCTCATCCTCGCCCTCGGTCTCCATGGCAGCAGCAGAAGACGGAACCCCAGATGTAGGAACGGAGGTGCCCCAATTATCCTTCTTCCTCAGACGCTTGATCTCATGAGAAACCAACTCTCCAGTTTCCAGCTGCTCCGCGGGAAAGGAACGTCTCCAGGCCTTCTCAATGAGCAACATGATGAATGGACCATAGATCGGGCACTTGCGCTCAGAAATGGCAGTGAGAAGTTCAGACCACATAACATGAGAGATGTCCAGGGACTCGCCAGTGTTTGCTTCCTTCTCACGCTGGCAGAAGAGAAGCATATCCACGAGATAGGAGTGAACCATATCCAGATTCCCGATGCGAGGAAAGAGGGTCTCTCGAAAGATACGATGAAGGATGTCCAGGTAGGCGGACAACTCATAGGTCTCCTTCTTAGTCACAGGGTGAACCTTCACAGTGCAGTAGGGCCAGAGGGCTTGCTTGTGAGTGGAGTTGACGTTGTGGTGAGGGCGAAAGCCAACAGGAGTCTCAAGCCCGCGATCTTCCACATGAAGTAACTCCATGAAGGCCTTCCACTTGACAGACAGTAACTTGCCATTTGTCATCCAGGTCAGAGTCCTTTCTTCATCAGTTCCAAGATGGACAGTAGCAAAGAACTGAGCCACCAACTCTGCATCAAAGTCCTTGTTGAACTGCATGATTCTGAGAATGTTGAGCTGAGTACACATCTGAAGAGCTTCACCAAAGTATTCGGGATCCTTCTCCATGGCATCCGTGTCGATGGAGCGAACATTAACAAAGAGATTCTTCTTGGCCTTGATCACATCAAAGTAGATGGCAAACTGAAAGCGGTTCCAAAACGGGCGGTTGACCAAACTGGGTTCTTGGTCTTCCGCATAGGGGTTGCGGTGACGCTTTGCCCAGAACTCCTTTGCAGACATCTCAGTCACAGTCTTGGCCCTTGGCTTCGGCCTGTTGGCAAGTTTCTTCTGACGTTGAGGATTAGCACTTGAGGAAGCACCCACTGGCGGCGGTGGAGCACTGGAGGAACCACCAGCAGACTCAGATGTGCGGTACCGCTTTGACGCTGAACGCCCGGGGTTGACACGGCGGACTTGCTGCTCAGGATGTTCATCACCTGGAACCAAACACACGAACAAAAAACCAACACTAAAGGAAAAAAGCGTAAGCCTCCAAACAAAACAACATGGATCAAACAAAGGTAGGGAATGATGGAATCTGGCACACAACGGTAGTACCGCTGGCCATAGGCGGCAGTACCGCCCAAGCGGTAGTACCGCCCCAGCGGGAGCGGTAGTACCGCGCAAGACGGGGAACCGGCGGTTCCTACTGCCGTGGTCAGATCCGGCACTACCGGACTGCCAAATTCAAAAATAATCCTACCAAAACTTAATCCACATAGTCTAGACGCCTTCTCCAAACTACTCAAGCCGAGATTTAGCCAAAAATCTAGAGATGCAACCACTATTGCCCCAAAAGCACTAGATCTGAGAACTAGACAAAAAGAGAGAAAGAACGAGGGCAATACCGGCATCCATGGCAAGAGGACGAGGTGGGGATCGACTCCATCGAAGGGAATGGAGAGGGATGGCCCGGAGACGGCGGCCCGCCGGAGCCCTCCCGCGGCGAGGAGTCGCTGGAGAGAGGGAGAGGGACGAAGGGGTGGTGCGAATGGGTATGGGGGAGGAGAAACCTCCCCCTGCCCCGACATAACCCCCTGATCCCGCCCCCCAGCGGTAGTACCGCTCGGGTGGGCGGTAGTACCACTTGTCCATATAAGCGGTAGTACCGCGCACCACCAGCGGTAGTACCGCCCAGCCAATACTCCAAGACTAGACACAGAGGCTTAGCTCAAAAGAAGAGAGAAACAAACGACAAGAAAAGAGAGCAAAACACTCAGCAACAAAAGCATCAGCACGAGGACAAGAACCACACACCTCTACAAGAGAGGGCGGTGGCCGAGGCCACCTATGTTTGAGTCAATTGGTATGGCACCGCGAAGAATTATCCTTGGGCCCATGACCAAAACTCGTCTTTGAAGCACAAGTACCATAAAAATGGCTAATGTGAAAGAGTTGATCAATTTATGCATAATAAGGGGAGGGAGAGTTCATTAAGAGAACAACACTCCCCCTATGTCTATGCCTACACCTAAACAAGATAACAAGTCGAGTATGGTGGGGAGTGCAAGTGCTCAAGCAACATTGCTCGAATCAATGATATTTAGCTCATGCCTTAACTCGCGAAATCTTGCTTCATCCAATGGCTTCGTGAAAATATCTGCAAGGTTATCATGAGTGTTGACATAGTTGAGCTCGATCTCCCCTCGCCTAATATGATCCCGGATGAAGTGATACCGAATCTCAATATGCTTCGTCTTGAAGTGTTGCACCGGGTTGAGAGAAATCTTGATGGCACTTTCATTGTCACACCAAAGAGGCACTTTGTCACAAATGACACCGTAATCCTTTAAAGTTTGCCTCATCCATAAGAGTTGTGCACAACAACTCCCGGCCGCCACATACTCCGCTTCGGTGGACGAGAGAGACACACAACTTTGCTTTTTAGAAGACCAACTTACCAACGAGCAACCAAGAAATTGACACCCTCCGGAAGTGGACTTCCTATCCACTTTGTCTCCCGCCCAATCGGAGTCCGAATAACCTACAAGCTTGAAGTTTGCTCCTCTTGGGTACCATAAGCCAAAGTTTGGGGTATGAGCCAAATATCGAAAGATTCGCTTGACCGCCACAAAGTGGCTTTCCTTAGGTGCGGCTTGAAACCGTGCACAAATTCCCACACTCAACATGATATCTGGTCTAGATGCACAAAGGTAAAGTAATGAACCAATCATGGAGCGATATACCTTTTGATCCACTGCTTTACCATTGGGATCGATGTCAAGTTGGCACTTGGTGGGCATTGGAGTGGACGCCGGCTTGACATCACTTAGCTTGAATCTCTTGAGCATGTCTTGAGTGTATTTGGCTTGGTTGATGAAGGTTCCTTCTCTTCTTTGCTTTACTTCGAAACCGAGAAAGAACTTCAACTCTCCCATGGAAGACATCTTGAACTTTGAGGTCATGAGTGCGGCAAATTCCTCATTGAAAGCTTTGTTAGGGGAACCAAAGATAATGTCATCAACATATAGTTGGCACACAAACAACTCCCCTTTGACCTTCTTAGTAAAAAGAGTGGGGTCGATTAGCCCAACTTCAAACCCACGATCTTGTAACAACTCGGTAAGGTGGTCATACCACGCACGTGGGGCTTGTTTAAGGCCATAGAGTGCCTTATCGAGTTGATACACATGATCGGGAAAGTAGGGATCCTCGAACCCGGGGGGTTGTTTGACATACACCAACTCATTAATAGGTCCATTAAGAAAAGCACTCTTCACATCCATTTGTTGCAACTTAAAGTTGTGATGAGAAGCATAAGCAATCAACAAACGAATAGATTCAAGGCGAGCAACGGGAGCAAAGGTTTCACCGTAGTCGATACCCTCGACTTGGGAGTAGCCTTGTGCCACCAATCGTGCCTTGTTGCGGATGATGGTCCCATGAGCATCTTGCTTGTTCTTGAATATCCACTTCGTTCCAATGACATTGTGGTTCCCCGTTGGCCTTGGCACTAATCTCCACACCTTGTTGTACTCGAAGTTGTTGAGTTCTTCATGCATGGCATTGAGCCAATCCGGATCTTCGAGAGCTTCATATACCTTTTGGGGTTCCACACAAGAGACAAACGCGTGATGTTCACAATAGTTTGCCAATTGTCTACGAGTGCTTACCCCCTTTTGAATGCTTCCAAGTACATTCTTCATGAGATGACCCTTGGTGGAGAGCTTGGAAGCAATCTTGGCGGCACGACGCTCCAATTCCTCCTCGGAGGTGAGTTGAGGAGCGGTCACTTGATCATCTTGAGCGCCGTCTTGAGCTTGTTCTTGATCTTGAACTTGCTCGGAGGAGAGAACTTGACCTTGGTCATCACTTGGTGTGTCTCCACCGTCTTGATCATGATTTTGCCCTTGGTCTTGTTCATGAGGTTGAGGGCCTTCACTTTGTTCTTCGGAAGCGTGTGGGCCTTGGGTTGGTGATGGCTCCACTTGAGTGGAGCATTGTCCTTCTCCTTCGGCCACAAGGGGTTCCTCAATGGGTAGGATAAAACCAACACCCATTCTTCTTATGGCTTGAGGAGGAATTTCATCACCTACATCACAAGTGCCACTTTGCTCCACTTGGGAGCCGTTATTCTCATCAAACTCCACGTTACACGTCTCCTCAATAAGTCCCGTGGATTTATTGAGGACACGGTAAGCATGAGAGTTTGTAGCATAACCAACAAATATGCCCTCATATGCTCTAGCCTCAAATTTAGACAATCGAACACCTTTCTTGAGAATGAAACACTTACACCCGAACACCCGAAAGTACTTGAGGTTGGGCTTGTTACCGGTGAGTATCTCATATGGAGTCTTGTTCAAGCCTTTGCGGAGGTAGAGCCGATTGGATGCATGACACGCGGTGTTGATGGCTTCGGCCCAAAAGTTGTATGGAGACTTGAACTCCGCCATCATGGTCCTTGCGGCATCCATCAACGTCCGGTTCTTCCTCTCCGCAACACCGTTTTGTTGAGGGGTGTAAGGTGCGGAATATTGATGCTTGATCCCCTCATCACTAAGAAACTCATCCAAGGTGTAGTTCTTGAACTCGGTGCCGTTGTCACTTCTTATTGTCAAGATCTTTGCATTGTGTTGACGTTGGGCTTCATTTGCAAAGTCAATGACGGTTTGTTGGGTCTCACTCTTCCTCTTGAAGAAATACACCCAAGTGTATCTTGAATAGTCATCCACAATTACCAAGCAATACTTTCTACCCCCAAGACTATCAAAGGATGGAGGTCCAAAGAGATCCAAATGAAGGAGCTCCAAAGGCCTCTTCGAGTAAATGAGAGTCGTGGGAGGGTGAGCCTTCTCATGAAGCTTTCCTTCGATACAAGCACTGCAAGCACGATCTTTAGCAAAACTAACGTTCGTTAGTCCACGGACATGGTCCCCCTTGAGAAGACTTTGCAAAGATCTCATATTGACATGGGCTAAACGGCGATGCCAAAGCCATCCCACGTCAACTTTAGCCATTAGGCATGTCGCGGTCTTAGTGGGTCGCTCCGAAAAGTTAATCACATAGAGACCGTTCTCGACATGCCCAACAAAGGCTACTTTAAGAGTCTTGCTCCACAAGAGGGCCACGGTATCAATATCAAAGAAAGTGGCAAAGCCCATGATAGCAAGTTGACGAACGGAAAGTAAATTGTATGCAAGGGACTCAACTAGCATGACCTTCTCGATCGTGAGATCATGAGAAATGACAACTTTGCCGAGTCCCAATACCTTAGAAGACGAGGCATCACCCCACTCGACATTGGTGGGCATAGATGGAATCTTGTGCACGTCCACCACCAAGTCCTTGCTTCCGGTCATATGATTTGTAGCTCCACTATCGAGCAACCATGATCCCCCACCGGAAGCAAACACCTACAAGAGATCAATGCTTGGTTTTAGGTACCCATTTTGTAATGGGTCCTTTGATGTTAGTAACAAGGGTCTTAGGAACCCAAATGGACCATTCAATATACTCATGAGGAGAACCAACAAATTTGGCATAAACATGCCCATCACTAGCACGGCATAACACATAAGAAGGATTAAAGTCGCCGGCTTTGTTGGATGGGGTGGTATTGCCCTTCTTGACACCGTCACCCTTCGCATTGTTCTTCTTCTCCTTGGAAGCACCCTCTCCCTCCTTCACAAAAGTTTGCTTGAGAGGAGGAGGTCGTTTGGTCTTGTCATTCTTCTTCTTGTTCTTGGGCTTGGGTGCGAACCCAATCCCCTCCTTGGCCACAACTTCCTTTTGGTTTCTCAAAAGGTCGTTGAGGTTCTTCTCACCTTGTATGCATGACACAAGGCCTTTCTCAAGTTGCTCCTTCAACTTAGCATTCTCCTCAACAAGGTGCACATGCTCACAACAAGGGTTAGTAGCATTTGCATTATCAATTAACACCATATGAGGAAAGGTGGCTTTCTCCTTAGTTAGCTTTACTTGGAGTTGATCATGAGACTCCTTGAGGCTAGCATGAACACCCTTCAAGACTTTGTGAGCCTTGTCGAGAATGTCAAACTCCTCTTTAAGTCTAGCAAGATCAACCCCAAGTTTTGCCTTCTCGGAATTTAGCACACGAGACACAACAAGAGCATGATCAAGATCTTTCTTTAACTTAGCATGATCATCGTTGTATGACTCCTCAAGAGCCAAACGAAGACCACGCTCTTCATCAAGAGCATTGGAAAGATCCGAAATCTCATCGGCATAGTCACGACTATGCCCCTCCATCTTAGAGATGGTATCTTCGTGAGCCTCGATCATGTCATTGGCTTCACCAAGTTGTTCCAAGAGAGCAACGAAGTGCTTCTTGGATTTACCCTTGAGTTTACCCATAAAGGTCTCAAACTCATTTTCCTCCACATTTGTCCCCTCATGTCCATCAATGCTATCCGTCGAAGAAGGATGATTAATGATGGTAGTTTTGATGTTGGGGGTTACCTTGTTGGTGGCTTTAGCCATGAGGCACTTGGCGGTGATGTTCTCATTGGGTGAGTCGAAGAGAGACACCCGTGGAGTCTTCGCAATGGCAACGGAGGCCATGGCAACCGACTCACCATCTTCATCATCGTCATCATCCTCATTGTACTCTTCTTGTACCACCAATGCCTTGGGAGGAGTCTTCTTGGTGAAGTTGCTCTTGTTGGGGAACGACTTGGCCTTGTCCTTTCTAATGAGCTTGCCACCATTGTCTTCCCTCTTCTCGTAAGGGCACTCCGCAACAAAGTGGCTCACATTGCCACAATTGAAGCAAGTCCTCACTCGTTGCTTGCCCTTTGCGCCACTTGAATTGCTCTTGTTGAAGTTTGGCCTTGTGTTCTTCTTGCTCCAAAATTGCCTTGAAGCAAGAGCCATGTGTTCATGATAGGCATACTTCGTATCTTCGAGGTTGCCCTCCTCTTCTTCCTCTTCATCCTCTTCCTCCATACTAACCTTGGCCTTTAGAGCAAGGTTGGGCTTCTTTACTCTTTGAGAGCGAAGAACCGCATTGTCGGCGGTCTTGTCCAAGATGCTCATAGCAACAAACTCATCCAACACTTCACTTGATGACAAGGTGTGGAAGTCCGGCCTTTGACGAATTACGGAGGACATGGCTTTGTGGTAGGGCATCATTGCCTTGAGGAATTTGCGCTTGATCCAATTGTCATCCGTGTCCTTACTTCCATGATCTCGGAGAGAGACCGCGAGTTTGGTTACTCTCCGAAAAAGCTCACGAGGTTCTTCATCTTCTTTCATTGCAAACTCGTCGGCTTCATCTTGCACCACTTCATAGTTGGAGCGTTGAATGCTTGCGCTTCCCCGATAGAGGGAAACAACTTGGAGCCAAGCATCTTTGGCCACGGTGTAAGGCCGGAGATGAGGAAGATCTTCGGGTGGGATTGCTTCTTGGATGATGAAGAGAGCATTCTCATTGAATTGATGATCCACAACTTCTCTAGGAGTGAAGTTACTTCGGTCATGCGGATAAAAACCTTCTTCAATGATTCTCCAAAGGTTAGTGTTCACATGATTTAAATGACGCTTAAAACGATAGACCCAAGAATCAAAATCTACATTCTTCTCAATCTTAGGGGCCGGGCCGGCATGATTCAAATGAGTGGAAGGGAGCGGTCCACCATAGACAGGTGGAGGTTCCACATGGGCAAAGATGCCGGTCCCATTTTTACCACTAGAAGAAGGAGCTTTCTCGCTAGTAGCTTCCCCCTTGTCGGAGGTAGCATCCGTCACCTTTTTAGCGGGATCACCCACTTTCAACGGTGCGGTGGAAAGTTTAAGCCCTTCTAAGAATTTATTAAACATGCTTTCGACCTCGGTCGTCATGGAGGTTTTCAATGTGTCCAACGCCACATTGAATTCCTCACGAGAGACCGCGGTTCCCCCATCTCCCGTAGACGAGACCGGATTCACACCGGAGTGCTCCTCCACACCGTCTACGACGTCAACCATACTCTTTGGACGGTAAAGTCCTTAATAAAGAGACGAGGCTCTGATACCAATTGAAAGGATCGATATAGTTGACTAGAGGGGGGGGGGGTGAATAGGCAACTAACAATTTTTAGCTTTTCTTTACCAAATTAAACTTTGCATCAAAATAGGTTGTCTAGATATGCAACTAAGTGAGCAACCTATATGATGCAATGACAACAAGCACGCAAGCAAATAAGAGATATAACACGAGTAAGCTTGCGAAAGTAAAGGGACGAGATAACCAAGAGTGGAGCCGGTGAAGACGAGGATGTGTTACCGAAGTTCCTTCCTTTTGAGGGGAAGTACGTCTCCGTTGGAGCGGTGTGGAGGCACAATGCTCCCCAAGAAGCCACTAGGGCCACCGTATTCTCCTCACGCCCTCACACAATGCGAGATGCCGTGATTCCACTATTGGTGCCCTTGAAGGCGGCGACCGGACCTTTACAAACAAGGTTGGGGCAATCTCCACAACTTAATTGGAGGCTCCCAACGACACCACAAAGCTTCACCACAATGGACTATGGCTCCGCGGTGACCTCAACCGTCTAGGGTGCTCAAACACCCAAGAGTAACAAGATCCGCTAGGGATAAGTGGGGGGAATCAAATTTCTCTTGGTGGAAGTGTAGATCGGGGCCTTCTCAACCAATCCCGAGCAAATCAACAAGTTTGATTGGCTAGGGAGAGAGATCGGGCGAAAATGGAGCTTGGAGCAACAATGGAGCTTTTGGGGGAAGAGGTGAGTCAACTTTGGGGAAGAAGACCCCCTTTTATAGTGGGGGAAGCAATCCAACCGTTACCCCCCACTTCAGCCCCGCAGAGAGCGGTACTACCGCTTGGCCAGCGGTACTACCGTTCCCTCTCGCGGTACTGCCGCTGGGCCCAGAGCGGTACTACCGCGGTGGTCAGGGCGGTACTACCGCACTCGAGCGGTACTACCCCCCACTGCCGCGGCAAGTACCATAAAACCCGACACGGAAAAAGACCCCTCAAATCGAGGCGGTATTAGCACGAAGCCGCAACGGTACTACGGCTGGGAGCTACAGCGGTACTACCGCTGTGGAGCGGTACTGCCGCTTGTAGCACCCAAGTGGTACTACCGCTCCGGCCCGCGGTACTACCGCTGGGACCAGAGAGGGCACACTAAGAGAGGGGAACGAGCTCATCAACGAAGCGGAAAGGCTCGGAGGGTGTGCAAAGGAAGTGTACGTGATGATTCCACCCTAGCCTTTCCAAAGCGGACCTCCTCTTGATAGTATGGTGATCCCTACAAAACTAGTCCACCAAACTAATTTGAAAGTACTACACCGTCTTCGCTTCAAACTCCGAGGGGAGGGAATCGTCTCGTGCCAAAGGATGAATCTCTGAAAAACTCAATGCACACAATTAGTCCGCAAAAGCATTGTCATCAACCACCAAAATATCTTAGGGATAAATATGCCCTTACACGTTCAAAACCAACACTTTAATTCTTCCGGTGCGTTCCTTGCTTACGTACAATTTCCTCAAATTGCTTACTTCCGGCAAGGCTCTTGTAAACACCTTTCTCTATAGTTATCTTCAATAAATTGTTTGCTTGCTCAAGTGTAACTTGGCTAAGAGAATCATTAGTGGAATCAAGAGAACTACTAGAAGCAACAATATTGGATTTAACATGATTGTTGTTCCTACTAGAAGAAGAATCTTTCTTACTCTTGTTGCTAGATTTTACTTGTGGTATGTAAGTAGACAAGAGTAAATGCTTGGCAATGTAAGTAGAACTTTTCTTACTGAGATATCATTGATTGCTTTTAAGAACCCATGCTCTTGCTCTAGATTGAGCTTTTCAAAGCGTAGCTTCTCATGAGTCTTTAAAAGCTCTCGATGATCCTCTAGAGTAGTTTCATGAGCTAACTTAAGAGTGTTTAGTTCTTTAGTTAGACGCTCAATCTCCTTCTTATCATCGTCATTCGTTTTATCTTGATTAGCATGATTAATAGCAATTTCATCATAGTTTTCATCACTAGAGTTGTCAACAAGTAAATCATCATCACCTAGCAAATCATCTTCATCACTATTGAAATCAACATACTCGGGGTGTGATACCTTTGGGCCTTTAGCCATGAAGCATCTTCCAATCCCTTCATTTGGTGAATCAAATATGTCATAGGAGTTGGATGACACAAGTGCGAGACCGGCAACACCTTCATCTTGAGTATATTCAGAGTCGGAGTGATAGCTTCTCTCGGAGTGGTTGTCGGTGTCGGAACCGGATACCCATTCACCAACATGAGCTTGATGTCTTCGTCTTGTGTAGCTCTTTGATGACTTGTCCTTCCTTTTCGAATCCTTGCTTCTGCGAGAGGATCTTCATTCGTAACGATCATCTCTACTCCTTCTTTCTCTTGGTGGTGATTATTCTCTTTTGCTTCTTCTTTTAGGTGAGTCTTCTCTTATTTTGTAGGGAGCCATACACTCACTTGAGTAGTGTCCGGGTCTTCCACAATTGTAGCAATTGCGATCACGACTAGAAGATCTTTTGTCATTGTAGGACCTTGACTTGTGACTTCTCTCTTTGCTTCTACTCTTGTAGAACTTGTTGAAGTTCTGCACCATTAGGCTCAATTCTTCATTGAAGACTTGTTTCTCACTTGATGATGTAGGAGCATCACATGAAGCTTTGTAAGCACCACTAGACTTATTGTGAAGCTCTTCTTTATCCTTGAGTGACATCTCATGAGCAACAATTCTACCAATGACTTCTGTTGGCTTGAGATCTTTGTAATTGTGCATCATTTGGATCAATGTGCACACGGTATCATATTTTCCATCCAAGGCTCTTAGGATCTTCTTGATGATGTCGGTCATCTCTTCACTTCCTAAGCCGGCAATCTCATTTGTGATGAGAGCAAGCCTAGAGTACATTTCAGCGACACCTTCACCATCCTTCATTTTGAACTTGTCAAGTTGACTTTGAAGCACATCAAATTTGGATTCCTTAACTGAGTCGGTACCTTCGTGCATATCAATCAAAGTATCCCAAATTTCCTTTGCATTCTCAAGGCGGATGATTTTGTTGAATTCTTCGGGGCACAATCCGTTGAAGAGGATATCGCAAGCTTGAGCATTATATTGCAGCATCTTCAATTCTTCCGCCGTTGCTTCACGATTTGGTTCCCTTCCATCGAAGAATTCACCTTGCAAGCCAATACACATAATAGCCCAAACAGCGGGGTTATGTCCAAGAATATGCATTTTCATCTTATGTTTCAAACTAGCAAAATTAGTACCATCAAAGTAAGGACCTCTACGGTGGTAATTTTCCTCGCTAAACGCCATACTCTCCTAGGTTGTGAAACCAAGGCTATGATCAACAAAGCTATGGAAATCAAGGAAAATGGAGACCAAAGCTCTGATACCATTTGTAGGATCGAAAGTAGGTCTAGAGGGGGGTGATTAGACTACTTGGCCAAATAAAAATCTAGCCTTTTCCCAATTTTAAGTCTTGGCAGATTTTAGTAACTTAGCACAAGTCAAGCAATCAACCTACACATGCAAGTCTAAGAGTATAGCAGCGGAATGTAAATCATTGCATATGAAGGTAAAGGAAAGGGCTTGGAAGGGCAAACGCAATGTAGACACATAGATTTTTGGCGTGGTTCCGATAGGTGGTGCTATCGTACATCCACATTGATGGAGACTTCAACCCACGAAGGGTAACGGAGGGCTCCACCCACGAAGGGTCCACGAAGAAGCAACCTTGTCTATCCCACCATGGTCATCGCCCACGAAGGACTTGCCTCACTTGGGTAGATCTTCACAAAGTAGGCGATCTCCTTGCCCTTACAAACTCCTTGGTTCGACTCCACAATCTTGACGGAGGCTCCCAAGTGACACCTAACCAATCTAGGAGACACCACTCTCCAAAAGGTAATAGATGGTGTGTTGATGATGAACTCCTTGCTCATGTGCTTCAAATGATAGTCTCCCCAACACTCAACTCTCTCTCACAGATTTGGCTATGGTGAAAAGATGATTTGAGTGGAAAGCAACTTGGGGAAGGCTAGAGATCAAGATTCTTGTGGTTGTATTGGAATGTCTTGGTCTCAACACATGAGTAGGTGGTTCTCTCTCAAAAAATGAATGTTGGAAGTGTAGGCACGTTTTGATGGCTCTCTCTCTGATGGAGAGGAGGGTGGAGGGGTATATATAGCTTCCACACAAAATCTAATCATTACACACAAAAGAGCCAACTCGGTCAGACCGAATATATGAACTCGGTGAGACCGATTTAGTTCAAAATGTGAACGTTAGGATTTTTGGTGGGACCGACATGATCAACTCGGTGGGACCGATGAGCTAGGGTTAGGGCAAAACTTGATCTCGGTTTGACCGATCACTTCAACTCGGTGAGACCGCTTTTAGTAACAAGCAAACAGAGAGTTGGTCAAGCAAACTCGGTGGGACCGATCGCTCCTTTCGGTGAGACCGAAACATTACGAAAGAGAAACAGAGAGTTTGCACTGCAAACTCGGTGGGATCGATCGCTCATTTCGGTGAGATCGAAACGTTACGAAGGGAAACAGAAAGTTTGCAGTCCCATCTCGGTGAGACCGAACTGATTAGGGTTTCTGGCTATGGCTATGTCAATTGAACTCGGTGGCGCCGGATGGATCAAATCGGTGGGGCCGAGTTTGACTTTAGGTTTTGGACATATTTGGAATTGAGAAGATGGTTGAGGGCTTTGGAGCATATCACTAAGCATTTTGAGCAAGTAGACCATTAAGCAACACCCCATCCCCTTTTAATAGTATTGGCTTTCCTATGGATTTAATGTGATCTTGGATCAGTAAAATAGAAATGAAGAGTCTTGAGCTTTTGCCAATATTTGTCCTTAGCATTTTGAGGGGTCCACATCTCTAGTCCATGCCATGCCAGTCATTGAACTTTCTGAAATAATCAACTTGAAAGGATATTAGTTCAATGAGCTATATGTTGTTATGAATTACCAAAACCACCCAGGGATTAGTTGCACTTTCATCTATGTTGTTTGAATTCCATAGCTTTTGATAAGCAGCTATTTTGTGTGAGATGTCTAGATGCATCTCATGGCCGATCTCATGCTATTGTACAAAAATTGAAATAGATACTCTAGTATCCTGCAAGTTGTCCATTTACACAACTGCTTACCGTTCCACCTTACAAAAGTTTCATTGGTCGTTCGGTCAACTTCTTTTATTTCAAAATATGCAACGATTTGACTAAACAAAAGAAGACAAAGAGTGGTGTGGAATCATGACATTTTTCATGAATAGCCAATGCACATATTTAGTGGTGTTAATATCTTGGTAGTACATAACTAGTAAACATCTTCATTAATTATTTTGGCAGTACCTTAGTATCTCGATTGTTCTTTTTATTAATGGATATCTAGGTATTTTGGTTTGCCTTATGCCACTGAGCAAGTAAATCATTCGTCTTAGACCATGTACCACACCAACATTAAATGATTAAGTGTAAGCCTCTAAGGGATGTTTCAAAAAAAAAATCAAGTCAAAGAGAAATTTGTATTCGCTCATGCATTCCATTCCCTAACCCCATTCACATGCAGGTGGACGACACTGTTTTAAAGATGTACGTTAGCATGTCATTTCAGTAATTTGAGGCGGACTTAGAGGCCCATATGTATTGGATGAGAAACACGTATATATTGTTAATGCTCATAATGCAATGTATTTCTGACAATCCGCATGATGTCACATTTACCTAACATTTGAGTGATCGTTAATCGATCATATGAGTTATTGGTACGCCAACCTAGTTGATGTGTGATGTTCCATTAATATTATTTCTCCATTTTGATTTTTTTGCTTCATGTACTCATATGTACGTAATATTTAAAAATATCTAATTTTGTCTAAATGTGTGGTGGCAACGCACTTGGTTCCATCTAGTTGTTAGAGCAGTGTTAACCGCACCATTGCAAAAAAAAAAATGTGACAAGATCAACATATTATCTTCACCCTTTGAAAACTCCTCATTTTAACAAACTCCACCATTAGCGATATCTGACCATTTCTTAGCCGACTGTGGAATTTCAATGGTGCTCATAATGTTATTGCGACTATTAAACAAAACAAACATCCACATGTAATTTTGTGCTAACTTTATATGGGTTTCAGTTGTTGCTCGATCGTTATACCCATATTTGGTTTGTCATGAGATTTTCTCACTTGTGGACCTGCACGTTGATACGCCCATTTTGCATCGCTATTTCTTATTATAGTTTACTCTTTGTGATCGATATTTTGCACATCATAGCTTAATTGTAATGTCTTTTTTTCCCAAAAAAAAGAGAAAACATGGCTGCGCTCTCTCCAGCGAAAGTGAACGTTCGCCAGTTACCGTTTCCCGTCACAACCGTTCCGTTCCTCTCCCCTCCCAAATTTCAAACCATCCCGCCCATGTGCTCGCCCCAGCCCCATCCGGAAAGAAACCCCGGCGCAAAACCGACGCCTGGACCCACCCGCCAGCCACACCCGAGGCTCCCGAACGCGCAACGCTTCCACACCCGTCTCGACTCCGCGTCCCCCTCCCAACTTTTTTTTATACGCACGCCATCCATTTCCATTTCCATTTCCACCCCCCCTCGCCGCCCGCCCCTCACCCAAATCTCAGCCCCCAACGTCTCTCTAGCAGCTCGCCTCCTCCCCCCCACCCGCACCCCATCCGCGGCGATCTAGGGTTTCGCCCCCCTCCGCCTGCGCCTGCGCCCGCGCCGCGATGGACGCGCTCTCCCTCATCGACGTCTCCGGCGAGGAGGACGACTTCCTCCTCGACCTCGCCTCGCCGCCGCAGCACCCCGACCCGCCCCCCCGCGCCGCCCCAGGTCAGTGAGTCAGCAAGCGCGCCGTCTCCCGTCTCCCGTTCCCGTTCCTTCCATTTCGGCGGGGATCTGCGCGTGGGTGGGTTGGTGCCTCCGATCTGACGGGCCGTGCCGCGGTTTTTCTCTTGCAGGGGTTTCGGTGGTGGCCGCCGTTTCGGAGCGGAACACCGTCGGATCTCCTCCTCCTCCGGCGGTGGCGGCGGGCGGGCAGGTCGTGGATCCCGCGGAGCAGGGCCCGGAGCGTGCGCAGTCCCCGAAGAAGACCAAGCCAAAGGGCGGCGTCAACCTCCGCAAGAGCCTCGCCTGGGACAAAGCCTTCTTCACCAGCGAAGGTTTGTGCGTCGCCTCCACAAACCAGCCAAATCTCTATTGTTTCCTGATCTGGATTGCTACCAGTCCTACCAGCTCCTAACATTCCCCTTCGTTTTTTGAAAAAAAATCTGTCGCCTGTACCTGTGCATTTTGATGCAGATAGATAGCAGTTCTTACCATTTCCCTTTCCAGCTCTTTACTTGTCTTTTATTATATCAGAACTGTGCATTTTGATGTAGATATACAGCAGTTCTTACCATTTCCCTTTCCAGCTCTCTACTTGTATTTTGTTATATCACACCTGTGCATTTTGATGTAGATATACAACAGTTCTTACCATTTCCCTTTCCAGCTCTGTATTTGTATTTTGTTATATCAGGCCTGTGCATTTTGATGTAGATATACAGCAGTTATTACCATGTCCTTTTCCAGCTCTGTACTTGTCTTTTGTTATATCACACCTGTGCATTTTGATGTAGATATACAACAGTTCTTACCATTTCCCTTTCCAGCTCTGTACTTGTCTTTTGTTATATCAGACCTGTGCATTTTGATTAGAGATACAGCAGTTCTAACCATTTCCCTTTCCAGCTCTGTACTTGTCTTTTGTTATACCTGTCACCCTGATGTGTTGATTGATAGCAGCTAACGTTTCCTCCTGGTCTGAGCAGGTGTTCTCGATACTGAGGAATTGGGCATTGTGAACAGCACTTTCCGCAAGTCGCAGGGTTCTAGGCTGCTGCCAGGAATAGCAGAGGAAATGAGGAGGTCAATGGAGTCCACCACCTCCTCGCTGGAAAGTGAAAGCTTTGTGCTGGAAAGCCTTGAGACTGAGCTGTTTGACAATGTCCGTGCTTCGATTCAGAGGACACTTGGGAAACCTGATAAAGCTCCAGTTGTCCCATCTGCTAGCTCAAAAACCCCTAGGGCCACAGCAAAGGCGCCTCCTGTCACAGGTAAGATGTCTCAAACTCAGAAGTTGATGCAACATGCTAATTTCTTATGCTGCTGTAACTTCAGGGAGCACCATCCGCTGTTTACTAACATGATTGCTGTGTTGCTACTTTCCAGCGAGAAAGGGAGTTGATCGGATACCTCAGACTCAGAGCAAGGTATGTTGACACAATTCTTCAGTGATTTGAACCCAGTTTTCTGCAGTCTGTAATCATTACTAATCAATACTTGTTAATGCTGCCTCAGATAAGGCCCCCTGCTTCAACAAGCAATGGTTCTGTTGGTGGTAGCAAACAAAGGCCCCAAGTCACCCTGAAAGAGCCTGCAGCTGCAAGAGTGGTATGTTACATGCTTGCAATTCCAGAATATCCATGATCTTTCTGTAGTTTAGCTGTCTACACCTAACTAGAGGTTTATGCTCTGCGTGATGCTTGCTACATACACCAGGATCTATAATTGCAGTAATCAGTAATTATTTCCCCTGTGAATCTGTTTTTGAGAGCCTAACCGTTTCTTGCATTTACCGACAATTAGATTACCTCGTGTCTTGTCCAGTGAAACCTTGTTTTGGAATTGCATAGAACTAATAAAAAAAACTCCAGTTAGATAATTTGTTATCTTTTACGGAGAACAAAGTTGGCTAATTGCTTGTTTTAATTGAAGTTCCCATTGAGTACTAATCTGAACTTACATGTTTATTCTTTTTGCTTGCGAAGGCTGTATCGAAAGCTGCAGAAGCAAAACCATCCTCAAAACCTCCCAGAGCTCTGCCAAGAGTTGCTACAATGAGAGCACCGACTACCACAGCTGTCACCTCTGGGATTTCAGACAAAAGAAGTAGCACCGGTGTGTGAATCAGCATACCTAAATTTGGTCTGCCATAAATGTTACATAGATTGCAAGCCTAATAATACACCTTTTCCCTCTTGCAGGAGGTGTAGTCAACAGGCAGGCAGTTGCCAAGTCTGCTAACAGTTCAGCCAGCGTGCCATCTCGGCCTGGTGGGGGGACAAAGAACAACTCAACCTCAAAATCTGGTGCTTTGTCCTCAGCAGCAAGTCCTTCCTTGCGTAGTGCTCCCATGGCAGGTGGGAAAACAAAGTCACCGACCCTAATCAGCAAGAACAGGACTGCCCAGAGGATCCCTATTCGTTCATCATCAAGATCTGATATCAGCAAGGTTGATCCAGCAAGGGCATCAAGAAATAAGAGTCACGGCGAGGGTGCATCACCGACCATTTCACCTAGCAGCTCCGTGGACAGCATGAGTTCTGTGATTTCTGGGGTTTCAACAGCATCCACTGTAGGGAGAGCGAGTCATACATCTGAGACCTATAGTACAAGGTCATCTTCATTGTCCCCTTCCACCAGAAAGAGCAATGACCACCCTCCAACCACACTACGGAGGCCTGGTATTGTTACAGAAGGACAGGCTTCAGGAGCATTTGCTGATAATGTGAAATCTAATGTCGACACATCAACCCAAGGAAATGGTTTTAAACCATCTGGTCTACGAAGGCCTACACCCAAGATTGGATATTTTGATGCCGTAAGTGAATTGTATGCTTTCTTTCTTGTAATGATGCCAATGCTCTTTATTTGTTCTAACACTCTTGGTTCTGTTATGTCTTCAGGAGAAATCTGTTGAACAAAAAGCCGGTGCACGGGCACAACTGCAACCCACGAAGGTTCTGTTTTCACCGTTGGCCACACAGAACTCTTGGATTCCTTCTACTCCGAAGACAATCCCTGCAGCTCTTACCTTTGAGCAAGAAGAGCCAAAATCTAGGGCAGCAGCACCTTCTCAAACCAAGGCGCCGCCTTCACTGCCTCTCAAAGTTGCACAAACTGAAGTAAAACCATCAAAGGTGACAGAGCCTGAAGCTTCTCAAGCTAAGGTATCAACTCCACTGCCTCTCAGAGTTGCACAAACTGGAGTAAAACAATCAAAGGTGACCGAGCCTGAAGCTTCTCAAGACAAGGCATCAACTCCACTGCCTCTCAGAGTTGCACAAACTGAAGTAAAACCATCAGAGGTGACAGAGCATGACGCTTCTCAAACTAAGGCATCGGCTTCGCTGCCCATCAGAGTTGCACAAGCTGAAGTAGACCCATTGAAGGTGGCAGAACATGAAGCTTCTCAAACTGAGGTATTGCCTATACTGTCTCCCAGAGTTGCACAGACTGAAGTAGAACCAGCAAAGGTGGCGGAGCATGACTTTTTTGGAACAAAGGGGCCTTCAATGCCTTTAATTAGAGCTGCTCAAACTGAAATAGAAACACCAAAGGTGTCAGAGCTTGAAGCACACGTGAATGAGACTGGCTTGTTGCTCGCCCACATGCAGGAGACTGGTCCATTGGTAGTCGCCATGGACAGTGCAGAGGAGGGCATTCCAGCTCTGCATCAGAATGTCCAGGCCAATGGTGAAGTAGAATCATCAAAGGTGTCTGAGCTTGAAGCACACGTGAATGAGACTGGCTTGTTGCTCGCCATGGAGATTGCAGAGGAGGGCTTTCCAGCTTTGCATGAGAATGTCCAGGTTAATGGTGAAGTAGAATCATCAAAGGTGTCGGAGCATGAAGCACACATGCAGGAGACTGGTCTGTTGGTCGCTATGGACATTACAGATGAGGAGGGCATTCCAGCTTTGCATGAGAATGTCCAGGCTAATGGTGAAGTAGAATCATCAACAGTTGAGCTGTCATCATGTACCTCTGGTCAGCAAGCATCAGAAACTACAGCAGCACCTTGCGAGGAGAGCAGTCCTTCACAAATCAAGGTATCACCTTCTCTGCCACTTGGAGTTGCAAAAATGGAAGTAGACCCACTGGAGGTGACTGACCATGAAGTAGAAACATCGAAGGTGTCGGAGCATGAAGCATACATGCTGGAGACTGGCCAATTGGTCGCCATGGACATAGCAGAGGAGGGCATTGCAGCTTTAAATCAGAATGTCCAGGCAAATGGCGATATCAGTTCATCAACTGTTGAGCTGTCATCAGGTACCTCTGGTCAGCAACAATCAGAAGCTACAGCAGCACCTTGCGAGGATAACACTTCTTCTCAAACTGAGGTATCATCTTCACTGCCTCTTGGAGTTGCAAAAGTGGAAGTAGAACCAGTGGAGGTGATTGAGCATGAAGCTTGCACGCCCCAGGCGGGCCCAGTGTTGGCAGCCATGGATATTGCAAAGGAGAACATTCCAGCCATGGATACCGCAAAAGAGAACGTCCAGCCTGGTGGTTATTCGAGTCCACTAAAGGAGAACATTCTGGCTCCGCATCAAAATATCCAGCCTGAAGAGCATATGACTCCTGTAAAGGGAAGCATTCTGGCCTCACATACAAATGCGCAGGCTATAGGGGAGATGACTCCAATGACACTCTTGAGCCAGAAGCTGTCCTCCATTTCTCTAGGACAAGCTAATGGGGAGGCGACTCCATTGGCCCAGAAGCTGTCCTCCATTTCTCAAGGACAAGCTAATGGGGAGGCGACTCCATTGACCCAGAAGGCGCCCTCCATTTCTCAAGGACAATCTAATGGGGACGCGACTCCATTGACCCTATTGGCGCAGAAGCTCTCCTCCATTTCTCTTGGCGATGTCACCGACTAGGTGCCTTGTTCTGCCAGAGGAACTGAGTTTTGGAATCGTATGCTGCTGGTTGATTTATGATTACATCCTTGTTATCCAGAAGGCAACCACAGCTGAAGTTAGTACAAAAGGCTGTCCTACATTTTCTTTTGTTTCCTTTTAGCTGTTCAAAGAGTGAGTGCTACGAGTGTAGTAAAAAACGCAGGACATGGTGGAAAACTGTGGTATTCTGTTGTCCCCAAAGCACTTGATCCTGTTATGTCAATTGCAGATTTGCGAGTAAAAGCGTATAAATATGATTTCGCTCTCAGTTACTGTTTGTAGTATTCCTACTGAGTATTAACAGGCATAGCATGTTTCATCAGGGTGTCTTATATCTGTGACTAGCAATAGTATTGATCAATCGTCACTTGTAATGTACCCCCTCCGTTCCCAAATATAAGTCTTTCTAGAGATTCCAACAAGTGACTACATACGGAGCAAAATGAATGAATCTACACTCTAAAATATGTCTACATACATCCGTATGTTGTATTCCATTTGAAATGTCTAAAAAGACTTATATTTAGGAACGGAGGGAGTAGTAGTGCAGCCTACACACCAATTTACAAGCATGAATGCATCTGATCTAACGGCTTGTGATAATTTAACATCACCAAGTCCTACACTTGAGGAGCCCAGATTGCACCTGGAGCAAGAATAAATATACAAATGGGTTGGTCGTCTTCATCGGGCCACCATCAGGACTCTGCCGGAACTTGGATCAACACATGGGAGCTCCGGCGGAAGGTCAATGTGACAGTCAGCATATCTTCTGGAGGCCTGTTCCCCACGGCGGCGCAGCTCACTTGCTCCTCTTCTTGGCCTCGCCGTACAGAACCACGCCGGCGATGGTCACCCCGTAGCCCAGCATCCCCATGACGGTCACCGGGTTCTTGAATATCAGGATGGAGACCACGACGGCGACCGCCCCTTTCGCGTTCCCGAGGACCTGCAACGACCAAGCACAAGGCGCATGAGCATCACCGGTAAGTCGGTAACCCGTGTGTGTGTTCATCTGAAAAGTTCAGTCAATGAGCAGAGCACCATGGTTGGCAGGACGAACCTGGAGGGTGAGCGGGCTGGTGTGCTTGGTGACCAGGAAGTTGGTCAGGTTCACCAGGTAGGCCAGCGAGGAGTTGCCGAGCAGCAACCAGACGAAGCTGGGGTCCTCCCTGGCGAGCGCCGCCGCCGCCCCGAGCGCGTCGGGCTCCATCGTCAGCGTCGCCGGCACCAGCAGCACCACGGCCACCGGCGCCATGTACCGGAGCAGGTCCATGGAGTTGAGCTTCTCCCTGCACGCCATCAAATCCGAGGCCCCATTTTCAGCAAATGTATCATTCAGTATAGGTCAACGTGATGAATGAAGTATGATGATTATTACTCTTCTGAGGAGAGCAGGATCCCCTGCAGCACGGTCTTGAGCGCCCTCCCCGCCGTCGCGCCCACGCACATGATGAACCCGAACAGATGGAAGCTCGGCTCGCCCTGAATGGAAGCAAACAATCAATGTCGGCGCGCGAGCACATCAAGACTTGGCATTTGAGCTAGATTAATTCAAAGATCCATATTCAGATTTTGCTGCTCGATCTAGTTTAGTTTATTTTAGTTACCCCGGTGGCGATGACGACGCCGGCGACGACGGGGAGGAGGGCGGCGTAGGTGGCGCGGGCCTCGCGGCGGCCCGCGACGGCGTAGGCGATGAGCGCGGTGAAGAAGGGCGTGGTGGCGCCGACGGCCTGGTTGAAGGACACGGGGAGGTAGCGCAGCGAGACGTTGCCGGCGACGACGGAGCCGCAGAAGACGGCGCCCAGCACGGCCACCCTGGCCGCCTGCCCGCGCGAGAGCGGCCGGCGGGAGGCGGACGAGGAGGTGGTGGCGGCGGCGAAGACGGAGGAGAGGAGCGCGGAGGCGGACATGTGGCAGGCGGTGAGGAAGACCGGGTACCGGAAGCCGTAGACGGAGAGGAGGTACTTGTTGAGCAGCAGCACCCCGATGTTGGACGCGTACCACGCCGCCACCAGCCCCGCCGTCCGCAGCCGGCCCGACGGCCCGGACGCCGCGGCGGCGTCCGGGCCGGCGGCCGCCGCCGTCGGGAGGAGCGCCCGGTCCTCCTGCTGCCGCATCGTCGGCCTTGTTGGTTCTTGCTTCCCGGAGCTGCTGGCTGGTTTGGTTTGGTCTGGTTGGTGGGCGCGGGCGCGTTGGTTAATTTGGGTTTTCTCGTGCGTGGCACGCGTTTATATGGACGTGGTCGTGGGTGGCGCCGTGGGAGAGACGACGGGGGCCTGCCTGCCGCTGCCGGTCGGGGTTGGGGAGTGGAGATGCTCTATTCAACTAAGGACAATCTGGCCGCTCCCGCCAGCTTAAACATCTATATTTCTCAACGTCTACGCCGTACTACCCTATTGTACTGAGGAGTAGTGCGTATTGATTAACCCCTTATTCGTTGCTTCTCAGCTCGAGGAGAGTATTTTTTGTTCTTTTGGACGCAGCTCCAGAAGGGTTTGCAAAACGTGACTGCGGCAATGCGGGCCCTACTTGTCGTGTTCGATGTCAGGCGAAAAAACGACTGCTAGTATTAAAAACGCTCTTATATTGTGTGACGAAGGAAGTAATATATTTAGGTTGAACGCACGCCCTCTTCATTTTTCTCCCGGATCTCCTGCCGATAAAGGTGGCAGCAGGCCACACAGATTAGTTTCATGATGATGGACTAGTCGCCGGGACGATGGTCACACATTAACTTCATCAAGCTGCAGCGACTCATGACGATCCATACGACCCATCACGTCGGTCAGACCACGACGGGCGAACCGACCGATCGATATATATGCCGAAGCCGAACGTGCCGTGCCGAATCGATCAATCATGCATGATGAGGGAGTGAGTGCAACTCCATACCGTGCAAGCAACCAAGAACAAATTGAACAATATATATAATTATGTACATATATACAGCGACTCCGCGTGGAATTGCTCTTGTATAATTTACTCCAGAAAACAAGTTAGACCTTTCGTGTGGCACACACGCGGGATAATTAAACATAAATGAATATACAATAGTTACTTTGGAAAAATAGATCATGCTAGTTCACAGCTTGAGGAGAGAGGAACATGACAGCGCGCGTTGCAGAAGGTCATGCCAAGTAGTTCGCACGTTGCACACGTCCACGCACATAGGTGTATCCTACTTTCTGGTGGACAAAATAAGCCCATGTCTTCTTCTTTTTGTTCTTCTTCGCTTTTCACACTTTAATTCATAGTATTCTTCTCCATTTATAGATTACTTCCATATATTTTTATCTTTTCTTGAGAATACTTCCCATTAAAACATGTGTGAACTTGATTGAACCGCTGGTCTCAGTGGAGACAAATGAAAAACTTTGTAGTGCATGTGAACGAGGCCGTGGCGAGCGGAACATGGGCACATAATATTGGTCCGGACATGGACGGGCCGACGCTTGTGGAATTTATGGAGCTATGGGTGAGAGTTGAAGCGGTGCAACTCCAGGATGAAGTGCCTGACGAGATCACATGGGCGTGGGAGAGAGACGGGATCTACTCTGCCCGTTCGGCATACGCCGCCAAGTTCATGGGCAGGGAAGTAGCTCCGCCGGCGGCAGTAACCTGGAAAAGCCGGGACCCCCTACAGTGCAGTTTCTTCCTATGGCTCGCAGTCCGCAACCGATGTTGGACCTCGAACCGCTTGGCTAGGAGGGGGCTGCCGCACCAGGACGCATGCCCACTGTGCGACCAAGAGGGCGAAACGATGAATCACATCATGTTACAGTGTGCTTTCTCCATGGCATTTTGGTTGCAGGGCATGGCTTTGACTAAGCCGGAGTGGACACCAGCGCAGGACGACACACTCCCTGAATGGCTACTGAACAAGGGCATTGAGGGCATGCCGGAAAAGGATTTGCGAGCCATCATCATCCTTGCGCTTTGGGAATTGTGGAAGCACCGCAATGAGATCGTGTTCGAGGGGGAGTCACCATCACTTACTAAACTACTCGGTAGGCTTCTTGCGGAAGGTAGAGCTTGGAGGACGGCAGGCCTCATAAGGTCCGACATGGAGCGATTCTTTGGGCGAATACACATGTGGGTAATGGGCGAGACGTAGACCAAGGATAGTGTACGGTGGTGTGGTTGTGTTGTAACACCCTCGATGGAGGGTTCTTGTACCCTTTTTCTCTATATATAATGCAAGATACGCATGCTATGCGTATTCGAGGAAAAAAACTTTGTAGTGAGTTCATAGAAAAATAAATTTCTGACGCATTATTTAAAATAGGCCATTAAAGGCGCTCGGACCGAATGGTTTTCCGGCGAGATTTTTTCAGCGTACCGGGGGACCCTACAGGAAGGTATCGTCGCTTCTGTCTAAGGAATTTTTCCGCACCAGAGTCATGCCCACTGAGGTGAATGATACTATTATTGTTATGATCCAAAAAATTACTAACCCGGTTAAGCTTACTGTTTTTCGGCCTATTAGCCTTTGTAATGTAATTTAAAAGGTGGTTTCAAACTGTCTTGTTAATAGACTTCGGCGGTGCTTGATGACATAAGAACATCTCCAGCCGCGCCCCCAACAGACCCCCCGTAGGCGACTTTTTCAGCGCCGACGCCAAAAAAACGGCCCAGTCGCGCCCCCAGGACGACGAAAAGTGCCGGTTCGGCCCTTTTTTCCGCCCGGCGGCCGCAGGCCGAACCCGGCGCGCTGGGGGGCGCTTGGGGGCTCCGGCGCAAGGGAAAAGCGCGGCTGGCCCACGCCGTCAGGTGAAAAGTCAAGATTTTCTTTCCCGACTCGCCTCCCACCCCCCGCGCTCTTGGCCGCCACTAGGTATATCCCGGCGCCGCCCCGCCGCCCTTCACCGCTAGATAGCCATTCCCCGCCGGAAAAATAGCAGAGGTTCGCCGCGGCAGCCCCTCCGACACCAGCTGGGCGTTTCCGGCCGCCGTTTCCGGCCGCGGAGGGGCAGTTTAGCGGCGGGTGCACGCCCATCGCGCGCAAGGTGTTCGGCGATTTGCCTGCCTCGGCGATGGACTCGGATGACGAGGAAGTGCTCGCCGCGCTGCTGGAGGAGGAAGCCGAGGCCGACGTGTGATGAAGGCTCAAGGGCGACTGCAGCAAGATCTGATAGAGCACCTATGGAGGCTCAAGGGCGACACCAGGCGCGACGTGTGATGAAATATGAGTTTTTATTTGTTGAACTATATAATTTGTATTGAACTATTTGTTGTTAAACTATTTTGTTGAAGTATTTGAATTTTCTGTGATGAAATATGTGATAAAAAATATTTATGTTGATAATTGAACGCCGAGCCACGGCGAACCACGCCGAATATGGGCCTATTCTCGCCCATATGGGCCTTTTTCGTCGAAATGGGGCTTCAAAAGTGGGCCAAAATCGGCGACTGGGGGCGAGCTGGGGGCCACGACTGGGCGCAAAACCGCCCCCAGCGCCGAATGAATCGCCGGCTCGCCCCCAGGGGGCGATTTTTATGCGTCCTGAGGGGGGGGGGGGGGCAACGGCTGGAGATGCTCTAATATCACCAACCTAGAGTGCTTTTATTCCGGGGTGGATGATCACAGGTAATGCTCTAGTAGCATTCGAGTGCACTCACTATATAAAGCAGGAGAAGGATCCTACTAAAAGTTTTTGTGGCTATAAGCTTGATCTCTCGAAAGCTTATGATAGGGTGGATTAGAATTACCTTAGACAAGTGATGCAAAAGCTTGGCTTCGCTCAACGGTGGGTTAATTGGATTATGTCTTGTGTAACCTCAGTGAGATACTCCGTGAAATTTAATGAAGCCATCTTGGATTCATTTGTAGCGTCACGTGGTCTTCGACAAGGTGATCCACTATCTCCTTATTTGTTCCTATTTGTTGCTGATGGTTTGTCTGCAATTATTCAGAAAGGAATCGGGGAAGGAAGTAATTCGCCACTGGAAATTACTAGAAGAGCTCCAGGGATTTCCCACTTGTTGTTTGCTGATGACACACTACTATTCTTCAAAGTTACTCTTCAACAAGCTATGCATGTTATAAGTATGCTTGATGTGTATGGTCAACCCACTGGGCAATTGATTAACCCCGCAAAGTGCTCTATTCTCTTTGGTGATTCTTGTTTACAAGATGCTATAAGTGCGGTCAAGAACACTTTGCAGGTTATCACGTCTGGCTTGAGGAAAAATATTTGGGGCTCCCGACACCTGATGGAAGGATGACAAAAGGAAAATTTCAAAATCTTATGGTTAAAACAAAGAGGTTGTTCTCTTATGATGGGCACCCCACTCAGGCTGGTAAGGAAGTATTGGTCAAGTCCGCTGCACAATCAATACCTACTTACATTATGAGAGTTTTTAAGGGTGTATGCGATGATCTCAATCGCATGGTCATCAATTATTATTGGGGTGCCGAGGAAGGAAAAAGAAAAACACATTGGTATGCGTGGAATAAATTGACAAGGCCAAAAGCTCGTTGTGGACTTGGATTTAGTGACTTCGGTCTTTTCAACCAGGCTCTCCTAGCCAGGCAAGCTTGGGTCTTAATTGCATTCCCTAACAGTTTGTGTGCTCGACTTTTGAAGGCCAAATATTATCCAAGTGGTAGATTGGAGGACACAGTTTTTTTGCTAATCCATCTCCTACGTGGCAAGCTGTCAGTTATGGTTTGGAGCTATTGAAAAAAGGTTTGGTATGGAGGATAGCCAATGGAAAAAATGTTCGTATTTGGCGGGACCCTACATGTGGCCTTATAACTTAAGAAGGGCGTTGTAGATACAAGTGGGTGTCTGAACTATTGGATCACAATGGCGCATGGGACCTCATGAAATTACAACAGTTCTTCCTTCCTATTGATATCTACGAGGTAACAAAAATCCGACTGTCACCCTGGCTGGGAAAAGACTTCACCGCTTGGGCTCCGGAGAAGTCAGGTGTGTTTACTGTAAAATGTGCATATAGACTTGCTGCGGAGAACAACATAATTCTTTGATTGCTTCTACTCGTTCTCGATCTGATGGATCACACGATGGGTGGAATGCGGTCTGGTCTAGTTCTGGGCTGCCAAAAGTTTTGCACTTTGCATTGCGCCTGGCCACTAATTGCTTACCTACATGGTGCAACAAGCAGCGGATAAACCTGGAGGTGGTCGAAACTTGTCCGGTCTGTGGATGCGCCGATGAGGATACTTTTCATGCGTTTTGCTCATGCGTAAATGCTCAGCGCTTTGGCATGCAATGGCGGCAATATGGGTTCTTCCTGACATTACTACAATTCTCCCGAACGTGACGATTGGTTTATTCAGCTAGCCAGTGGTCTTGAGGAGTCTATGCGTGTCATGCTCATGATGTTGCTATGGCGTATCTGGTATGTCCGCAATGAGATCGTTCATGCAAAACCAGCATCACCCGTGGATGTTTCATGCAGATTCTTGGCCAGCTATCTAGAATCACTTCAGTCCTTTGCCATGGAGCAAAATACCACCCACTAATAACCCATACTTTTGTGCACCAAAAACTACAAACATCACATATTAAAAAAAATAAGTATTCCATAGATCATAGATATAAAAAATGTGTAATACAATAATAAATAACATGATAAACACTAGCCACGTAAACCAAAGTGGACACAATGGACAAAGAGGGAAGATACGGGGATTCTCCCACGGGGGGTCATGTGTCCGCCCTATCCAAAACAAACAAGTAGGAAGGAAGTAGGGCAACTTTGGTGAAGCTGAGATTATGTTTCTAAATAATGCATCTAATTCCGGTGTAACTCCGTACATCGTCGTTTTATGTGTATATTCTTGGTTGCTTCGGTGGTATGTGGATGCACTCGATCACTCCCTCATACTCCCTCCGTTCCAAAATAATTGAAGTTCTAGGAGTGTCCTAAGTCAAACTTCATTAAGTTTGACCAAGTCTATATAAAAATGAATCAACATCTATAAAACCAAATTTATTTCATTAGATCCATTATTAGATATATTTTTATATTACATATATTTGATATTGTAGATCTTTGTGGATTTTTTCTATACGTTTGATCAAACTTAAAGTTACTTGGAAAAATCCTAGAATTTTAATTACTTTGGAACGCAGGGAATATGTGTGATTAATCCATCTGATACGAGACACACATACGGTTTTGGGCAGATATACCGATCGATTGGTGTGAGTTATAGAGGCGAAACTCAAATGAAGAGTGGAGATCAGATGAGTAAAATGCATAGTAGCAAAGGGAAGGAGAAACAGAGGACATCCAACACATGACAAGCCTAGGCCGAAGTCACCCAACCGTTCCAGCGAGCTTGACCGTCGCAATTTGTTTTTTGAGCAAAACTTGACCGTTGCAAATGCCAGGTCTTGCTTAAAACCCTCGCCAACACAACTTATTTGAATGGGCCAGCCCAACAAGCTGTGTGCGAGCAGCTTTAGGAAGGTTTTAATGCAAGTAGGGGTTGGTTTAAGGAACCTTCCACCCAGTTTTCAAAAGGTTATATGTGTGTTTCTCTTCTTCTTCTTTTTATGTTTTACTAGCACAAATGCCCGTGCGTTGCAACGGGAGATATTTATTACGAGAAGCAACGGGAGAGAAATGATGTGTCCTCCGAAAATAGTCTCGGTAGCGGTGGCCGACAGAGCTAGGAGCTGCGATCTTCTCGTGGATCATGTTTGGCCGACGAGATCTTGATAGTGGTGGGGTTGGTCTGCGTCTCCTATCACGGCGTAACCAAATGTATTACTAATTGCAGCGCATAAATCAAAGACTCGACGACATGCTGCTAGCTAGTTGAACAAACACGTTCTATTGACCAATGGCAAGCGCGGATATGTAAGAACATAATGCAGTATCAGATTTCGAACATATTTCAATTTTTTTCAAACCTATCATAAAAAATAAGAAATAATTTGCGTATACTCTTTGAAACATGAAGATTTTTTGAAACTTCAAACAGTTTTTGAAAATTCTGAATATTCACAAAAGACATGAGCAAAATTTTAAATTGAAATATATTTTCTTAAATTCACAAAAAAATTCTGAAAACATGAACTTTTTATAATAAACTGAACATTTTTTGAATTAGTGAACAATTTTTTTAAATGGTAACATGTTTTGAACATTAAGAAATTTTTCAAAAATGTTAGGAAAATTATTTTAATTTCGTAACCATTTCACAAAAAAAACATTTTCAAATTTGAAACATTTTTTCTAAATGCAAAAATAAACATTGGAAATTGTGAATAATTTCATAAAATATAAACATTATTTAAAAAATTGGGAACTTTTGTTTTATTTTGAACAAAAACAAAGTGCTGAACTTTTATAAAAAAATTGTTTTTTTAGATATTCGAATATTTACCCAAAACATGAACCAAAAATTGAAATTCTGAGGTTTTTTGAAAAATTTGTAAGGGTAAAACGTAAAAATAATTAGGAAAGAAAAAGAGAAAGAAAGAGAAACAAGACAGAATACAGGATAAAACGAAAATGGGCCGGCCCAGTGTTGGACGACTTTTGCAAAACTTTGGATATTTGACGCTCTATGCGGCAAATAGGGTGCTGCCAGCTGTGTGCGCCTTGATGCGCTGGCCTCAACGCGCGGGCCAGGTACGAAATCTGTACAACCCGTTTTTCTTTTTGAACAAACGGTTTCTATTGACCAATGGCAAGCACGGATATTTAAGAACATAATGCATCATCAGATTCGAAACATATATTTTTTTCAAACTTATCATAGAAAATAAGAATGAATTTGCGTATATTCTTTGAAACATGACATTTTTTGAAATTTCAAACAGTTTTTTGAAAATTATGAATATTTCCAAAAGACATGAGAAAATTTTAAATTAGAATATTTATTTAAATTCACAAAACAATTCAGAAAACATAAAACTTTTAATAATAACCTGAACAGTTTTTGAATTAGTGCACATTTTTATTTTGAACAAATTTCAGAAAAAAAACAAGGTTCTGAATTGTTTTAACACAAATTTTTTAGAATTTGGAATATTGGTCGAAAACTTGAACCAAAAATTGTAATTCTGAGTTTTTTCGAGTTTCGAATTTATTAGAAAAAAACTAAATTAAACTTGGAAGGGTAAAACGTAAAAATAATTAGGAAAATAAAAGAGAAAGAAAGAAAAAAGATAGAATACAGGATAAAACGAAAATGGGCCGGCTCAGTGTTGGGCGACCTGTGCAAATCTTTGGGTATTTGACGCTCTGTGCATTAAATAGGGTTCTGCCAGTTGTGTGCGTAGGAAAATAAGTGGCCTTGCAGCACTGGGCCTGAACGCCCGGCCCAGGTACGAAATCTGAACAACCCGTTTTTCTTTTATAGCACACGATAGCACAAAAATTTAGTACCACCTCGGATAAAAGGAAAATCTTTTCGTTGGTGAACGGATGAAAAAAGCGGAGAAACGCACCTTGCTTTATTAGTAGGTATAGATATAGATATAGATTTGGTTTTACCTGTTTTTGCATTTACTAATTTTCACTTCTTTATTTTATATTTTCTATTTTGGAATACAAGTCCACATTTTGTAATACTCGTTGAACAGTTTTCTTATACAAGTTAAGCATTTTTCATATACAGATTGAAGATTTTTTTACTATTAAAAATTATCAAATGCACATCAAACATTTTCTAAATACACGATGAACATTTTTAAACACATGTTTAGCATTTTTTCGAAAATCTCATTAACCTTTTTGAAAAAATTCGAATATTTTTCTAGTCCTATGAACATTTATTAATATTCTATGAGCATTTTTTAAATATTACACAAACAAATTATAATATACCATCCGGTCTTTTTCTTTAAATGTCTTTAACATATTTTTTAAACAGGTCTGACAAATTATGGGAATAAACAAATATAACCAGTAACAGTGATGTAGGACAGGTCGGCGAAAAATCAGTTTGCTGGTCCTATGTTTCGGAGGGCCTTTGGCGAACTCGACGACATGGGCCCCTAATATTATGCGTATATGTATGTTTCTGCACATTATATAAGCATGTAGTGTATGTCTAACTTCATTTGCAAAATATTAAGAGTAATTTTTCAGCCATACATGATGAAGAAAAACAGTACATACGATTAGAAACACCTTAACAATTCTATACCATGTATACTAAAATTGCTGACGGATGAATCATTGCGTACCTTTGAAAAACTGAGAGGACGGTGATCAATGAACTCCTAGCCTTGAGGACGGCCGGACGGCAAGGTCAAGACGGATCAACGACGGCACGGTGCAGGAGAGCAAAAATCGGGAACGAAGGCAGGGCCGGCAGCCGGCAGGCTGTAGCGGCGGCAGCCAGCAGGGCGCTGAGCGGCGGCAAGCGGCAAGAAACTGGAGCGACGGTTGAGTCTCAAGCGATGAACACAAAGACGATGAGGCAGCGATCGCGATGTGTTTTTTCTATTCTTTGATTGAAAGTAGCGATCCCTACAGATGAATGGATGTGTGCGAGAAGCTAGCGATGCGACGCTTGACCTTTTCCTCGCTAGCGATCAGCCGCCAAGTCCATCACGCATTCGCGCTGCTTGGGCTATACATATGCATGCATCACCGATCATGGGCCCCCTACAAGACCTGGGCCCTAGGCGGTCGCCCCATACGCCATACCCCAGGGCCGGCCCTGTGGAACGAATCCTATATATCGCTTACAGTGAGCAGTACCATACTGCTCGCTACCAACGATCGACGAGTACGCCAGTTTTTTGTTCTTTTTTTAGTGTTGGCATTTCTGTTTTTCTCTTCTTATTTTCGTTTATTTCTTATGAGATTATTCCTTTTTCTTTTTATCTTTCTTATGTTCCTTGTTTTCCTATTATTAATTGCACAATTGTTTTTTGAGTTCATGAATAGTTTTAAATCCATGAATATATATTGGATTGGGGAATACATTTGAGTTTCCATATGCGTAAACAATTAATGAATTCCTGATCATTTTCAAAATTTGCAGACATTTTTTTAGTTCCACGGATATTTTTTTATAAATTGGGAATATTGTTTGAATATGTGATCACTTTTAAAATCCACTTACATTTTATATTCATGAATAGTTTTTGAAATCATGATAAATTTTCATATTAATAAACATTCACTAAATTTGTGGGGGGAACCAATTGGCTGACACTTTAAAATTTGGAACATTTTTTAGATTCATGAACTTTTCTAGATACATTAATAAATTCTGAATTTGGGAACATTTTAAAAATTCACCAATATTTTTAAAATTCATGTAAAAATTAGTTTGTAGACATTTTTTGAATTCCTGAACATTTTTAATATTTGTGAAAAAATTGACAAACATGATTTAAAATTCAAAAAATAAATAAATTCCTGACGATTTTTTGAATTAGCAACCCGCAAACACTTTCTAAGTTGTGAACATCTTTTAAACTCATAAATATTTTCCAAATTCTTGAATATTTTGAAACTGGAAGAATATTCTCAGATTTGTGAATATTTTCTGAATTTTGAACATTTTAAAAAATTAGGCCATATTTTTTAATTTGTGCATAAAATTTAAAATTAATGAACATTTTTTTGAACTCATGAACGTTTTGAGTTCATGAATGTTTTTCAAATTATCGAATATATGTTAACTTAAAGATCATTTTTTCAAAGTCATGGACATCTCCTAATTCACAAACATTCCAATATTTATGAACACCTTTTCAAATTAGTAGACATTTTTAAAACTAAAATAAACCGAGCAAATGAAAATGAAGCGAAAGGCAAGTTGGTACAAAAAAATAATAATGAATTAGAACCAACAAATCACACCTTTTTCCGAGAAAGATCACCCGAGCTATCCATCAATCGAAGATCGTTTTGCATTGCTGGGAGCGCCGCCAGACAGAATGCCGTCCTTCTGCTAAGCCTAGTGAGGTTCTAGCCATATTGTGGGCATCACTATTGTCCTCTCTTCTCTCGAAATGAAATACAATATCTCCTACTTCAGCCTTTAACTCTGTAGTCTCCTTGATGTTTGAAGTGCATTTATCTCTAAAAGGTACTTTGTGTGATGATCATGTAGTTAGTGAAAGTAATGACGGTTGCTATACCATCATCTCAGGTCATTGGATTCTCGACTGATTAAAAAGAAGATGATTGCCCCCTCCCACTTCAAAAAGGATAAAGGTGTGGTTTTTTACCTCTCGAAGCTTTGGTTTCAATTGACTTGAGTCCTAGGGCAACCGCACTATTAAGAGCAGTCCAAGTGCTCGAACGAAATTGTGGGTACACAACAAACTCATACACCAACCTTCCCAACTCAACATTCAAGAAATACCTCAAAACCCTTCACAGATATGCTATGTGCCCCCTACCCATGTCCACGGGTCCAGGGTTTATTGCCTGGATAATCCATATGCATGCTCCCTGGCGCCCTATGTCCACGGGGTCGAATGCAAATCCTGTTGACACTCCGTCCGTACGGGGTCTCTACCCCGAGCCGACGGGGTTTGGGGAATTCTCATGGGTGACCCCGTGCGCACGAAGCCTCCAGGGTGGCAATGACTAGATTTATTGAAGGGGGTATAAATAGCACCTTCTTTCTCCTCCAGCTCAACTCTATTGTCTTGGGAGTTATTCCACCATTGCTAACCTCCATTTTTCTCAATACTCTCAATCCTTCCACCCAAACACTCCAATACTTTGGGATTTGAGAGAGCAAGAACCGAGTTACACTTCCACCAAACTGATTCATGTTCCCCACTTGATTTATCCATTAACACTTGTTACTCTTGGAGTTAGTCATCTAGGCGGTACAGGGCAAAATATCTGGGGCACCGGAGCTTGTGGTGCTACCGGTGCACTAAACTCACAATGTTCTTTTAAAATGTTCAAAAAATTCTAAAAAAATTAAGCACACTCACACAACATCAATGTAGGTTGTCACAAAATTTCAAGTTCAAGTTCAAAACATAACTCGAAAAAGGAAACTACAAATTCAACAGTGAAATAGTACATAACATAACTTGGGCTCTAGATTTGGCCCATTATCACACTGATGTCAAATTTGTCATTATTGTATCTCAAAAAATATTTCAAAATTTTATACGAAATTTTACGACACTATACATTGATGTTGTGTTAACATGCTAGAATTTTTTTAGACTTTTAAAAATATTCTATGGCATTCGGTGCACCGGTAGCACCACAAGTGCGGGTGCACCAGATACATTCCCGGTGGTACAGGTTCCTCCAAAAACTTCCTTGCTTGTAGTGTGCTCTCGAGAAGTTTGTAAAGGTGTGGTGGTCACCTTCAAGATCAACCTCCAGTGATATGATGCTCATCCTTGGGGGTGAATCTAAGGGAGAATACAATGAGCAACTTGGTGATGCTCTAGAAATTTGGCTTCGGCACCGCTCCAACAAAGATTAACACTCCCAAAGAGTGTGAACTTTGGTATAAAATGTACATTCAAGACTCAATGGTGGTTAACCCTTTCCCGCACCTTTTACTTGCTTTGTATGCTTGTTGGCTGGCTAATTAGATTTTTTTTAGCATACTTTGTTTCGACCTTGCTTGTCATATAGGTTGTGTTCTCCTCGAGTGACGTGTGTTATAGTTCCCTAGCAGCAAACAGTTTTAATATTTAGATCGTGTGCGATTGTTGAATCATCTCACACGTTTTCTTTAAAAATTATGTGTACAGACCACCCTATTGTGCACAATTTTTTCTTGATTCATTGGCGATGACCCCTTCTCTATCACTACACGCTAACATTTTAGCTATTCGTGTGAAATAAGGTTTTGAATTGGATGTGTGACCCTATCTGTATTAATATAAATATAGGACACTGATAGAGGGGGCTGTGATATGGCGTGATGCGCATGATGTGTAGACACCTCGTGCATGATATCAACATAGCCAACCAACACAACACGCGCAAACCAAATTCAACGACACAGAGTTTGTTATGCGCTGTGACCGAGTTGCCGCATGTTTGCTCGTTATCTTTGTCGATATTGTCAAGGCAATTGTAAGGGCAGCTTGTTAGACAAAAATAATCATTTGATACATTTATTTATTTACTGTTGAAAACAAATAAATCCCATAATTATTTCCAAAAATATGGGGGTTTTCTTGGAAACATAGATTGGAAGTGATATTCTTGGAAGCAAATCTAAACTTAAAAAAATAGATTTCGCTACAAATCAAACGTCAGAATTTTTTAGCACGGCAAATTGAATGTCAGAGGTAGCAAATCTTTGCCATGTTCAGCTTTTTGTCAAGATTTGACATGTTTGCTAAAGAAAATCCCATCCACGCAATAGAAAACATTCGATTTGCCATGCTTACAAATCTGATCTCCGATTTTCAGTAAGTATTACCCTAAAAAAAAGCTGACATTAGGAATTCTCGAAAAAAGGGGATAAAAAAGATAACATCAAGCTTTCTCGTGGGAAAAAAAGGCAAAGGAAAAAGAGGAAACAAATTATAATCCATTGCTGGTTCTTTCGATGTTTCCGGCCCCTAATCTCGGGACTGTCCGTGCAGCCGCACTAGTTGAATTCCTCTGTAGATCTGCAGGTAACTGAATCCCGCTCCAGTTCTTGTGCGATTTTCTACTTCTCCCCAGATTCCTTCACGCTGCCCGCTGACAAATTTGTGTATTTTGGGTTTGGTTTTCTACAGGAAGGATCAGGGCATTGGGGTTTTTCAACCAGACTAGCTAGAGGTGCGTTCATGTCGCAAGAACCGGAGCATGCGGCGGTGGCGGCCATGGCGCCCGACGAGGTTCCGACGCCCTTGGCCACCCCTCTTCTTCCGCGGGCCAAAAGGGTGAAGGAAGATCCGGCCATGGCAGCTGAAGACTGGTCCAAGTGGTCCACGCTCCTGCCCGAACTCCTCCGCCTCATCGCCGAATCCTTCCTCGGCACCAACGACGTCGACTGCTACGTGGACTTCCGCGCCGTCTGCCCCAGCTGGCGTGCTGCCACCGACGACCCAAAGGACAACACTTCCGACCGCCGCTTCCATCCGCGGCGGTGGATCGTTCTCGACGAGGTTTTCCACAGCGAGGGGAAACTTTTCCTGCTGAACGCCGACACGGGCCGCTTCGTCCACAGGAAGCTCCCGCTGCTCTCAGCGAATACCATGTGGTGGCGACCACTAACAGTGGCTACGTCGTCCTGGCGGACAAAAGCCCTCCTCACGTGGCCAGCGTCCTCAACCCTCTCACCGGTGTCGTCGTCCGCTTTGCGGTGCCCGTGCCCCCCGACGTCGGGGTTGCCCATGTCGTCGTCTCCGGTGGCGGCTCTCTGCGCACGCTCGTATTGATCGGCAACTCGTCTGGCACGCTTTACATGGCTGGTCCCGACAGCCAGGTTCACTGCCGTCAATATGACCGCGCCAGATTAGGATCTCCTACTCAAGGCGGCCGTAGGGGGTGGCGTCTACGCGTACCTCAATCCATACGTAGATGGTGTGCTCACTGTTATCTACAACTTCTTATGGACCTATCATTTTGATCCTCTCAAGTTCTTCTCCGGCCATGCCAACTACGACCGGGGCTTCCTAGTTGGTCTGGCTGGACACATGCTGCTCGTCTTCAAGCCACGGGGAATCCACTATCCCTGTGTTCTCAGATTTGATAACGTGACACGCCAGCTTGTGCTTGTGCAGAAAATCGGCAAATACGCCATCTTCGTTGGCCATCAGAGGTGTCTAGCTGTGGATTCTGACAAGTTCCCAGGCGTCGAGGAGAACTGCGTCTACTACCCTCAACATCTGGGTTCATCCACTTTCATATACAAGTGCAACATCGCGGACAAGAAAGTGGAGAGGATCTCCGAATCAGACGATTTCATGAGGCGGGACATGCAGTTTGTCCTAGTGGCCGAGCGTCCTTTCACCATCATCCACATTCTCTCCAGCTACACCATCAACATCCCGGATTCTCAACTCGCCTTGCAACAGATGCCATAAAGGGACGTCAAACCTTCGTTCAACTCTGGGGCCGGATAGTGACCTTGATGACCCACCAACGACGGGGCTATGATTTTTGCTAAATAAATGTTCCTGTTTTCTCTATATTCTTCTGTTTTGTTATTTTGGGTAAGAAACAGGTCGTTTGTTGTCTTAATCAAGACATGGTACGTATCAACCTATTGCTACACCAATTGTGTCCACTTCTTCCCTTGTATTACTTCTTAGCAAGGCAATCTATCTAGCGCTTAATTTCCAGCAGTAGTAGATGTTGGTCCCATTTTTGCCAACTTTTGAGTTAACCTCCTGCAGCTGGACCGGTTAACATATTTCTGTGCCTTGTTCTTCTCTGCTAATTTTACAACAGGTACATGCACAACTACTAGCTAGTTCTCACCCCGACCTCTATAATTTCTTCATCTCGAACTGCAGTGCAGTCTTGTTTTGTTCTCTGACATGAGAGGAAATGATATTGCTCTGGTTGACATCTTGTCAAAGCTGTAGTTTACCATTCATCAATGCATTTCTTTTGGTGTATCTGAAGTGAGCTTGGTGCCATGGTGGGATGGGTCCGTATGTGCCATGCAAAGTTAACTTCTAGTGTAACTGATTAGAACTTTAGAAGTTTGCATCGTGCAAGATCATCAATTCATTAAGTTAGCATATCAATTTTTTTTCCTTAAAAAGCAATACCAGTTTGTCGACTTGATAGTCGATTAAGTGATTCAGGGTGAAATGTATAATTTTCAGCACTGACTCGTTTAGTTTTGCCATATAGCTAGATTAAGTTACAAGGTAGTAGTCACAACTTATAAGCTGCGAGTGATAATCTGGCGCTTTTATAAGCTGAAGCTGCTAACTGACATGCTGTATTCTGCCTTTACCTTTTTCGGATCAGTGCTCAATCCTATTTGACTATAAAAGCAATGAAACTTATGATACACTCATATCCAAGTAGAATGTAGGATTTCCATGTTTTCTGTTACACCTACACGGTTCCTAGATTGGAGCTGGATGCTTAGAGCATCTCCAGCCGTCCCAGGCCACTTTTTGGGCGCCGGCGCCAAAAAAACGCCCCAGTCACGCCCCCAGGACGCCGAAATCCGCCGGTTCGGCCCGTTTTTGGGCCCGGCGACCGCAGGCCTAACCCGGCGCGCTGGGGGGGCGCTCGGGGGCTCCGGCGCAAGGGAAAAACGCAGCTGGCCCACACCGTCAGGTGAAAAGTTAAGTTTTTCTTCCCGACTCGCCTCCCACCCCCCGCGCCCTCGGTCGCCACTAGCTGTATCCCGGCGCCGCCCGCCGCCCTTCACCGCTAGATAGCCAATCCCCGCCGGAAAAAGAGCAGCGGTTCGCCAAGGCAGCCCCTCCACCAGCAGCCGGGCATTTTTTGCCGCCGTTTCTGGCCGCGGAGGGGCAGTTTAGCGGCGGGTACACGCCCACCGGACGCAAGGTGTTCGGCGATTTGCCTGCCTCGGCGATGGATTCGGATGACGAGGAAGCGCTCGCCGCGCTGCTGGAGGAGGAAGCCGAGGCCGACGTCCAGGAAAAAGAGCATCTCATGGTGCTCGCCGCCCTCGCCCAGCTGCTGGCGAGCAATGAAAAGCCGCGGCGAGGTGGCTCGGCGCCGGGGCGGATGAAAGCAAAGAACCGGCATCGTCTCGAAGGCATCGAGGTCAATGGGCGACAATACAACAAGGGGTACTACCTAGCTGATGGCATCTATCCGAGATGGTCTATATTTGTAAAGACTATCTCAAACGCTGCGCCAGGAGGCAAGAAGTCCCACTTTGCCAAGGTGCAGGAGGCTTGCCGGAAGGATGTCGAGCGGGCATTTGGTATGCTCCAATCTCGATTCGCTGTTGTCCGGTACCCTGCTCAGACCTGGTCGAAAGATCAAATGTGGGAGATCATGACATGCTGTGTCATCTTGCACAACATGAGCATCTCCAGCCGTTGGCCCTCCCAGGAGGCGCTTAAAATCGCCGCCTGGGGGCGTACCGGTGCTAAACCGCGTGCTGGGGGCGTGATGCTCCCCAGTCGCCGCGCCCATGTTTTTTTGTAAAACAAAATCCGGCCACACATTCGCACAAACAAGGCGCAAATTTAACCAAACTTCGGCGAGTTCATAAAATATTTTACAAAAGAAGAAAAAAAACACTACTAGACCCGACGTCGCCCTCGCCGTTCCTCGCCGCCCGTCGCCCTGAATCTCTACATGCCGAGGAGCCTGTAGAACTGCGTGTAGTTGCCGCCGCCGCCGTCGTCGTCGTCGCCTCCTCCGCGACCGCCGTCCCTGCTGCTCCCCTCCCCAGGGTCGCCGAGGCTCGGCGGGTTGGACGGTCCGGGGGCATCCTCGTTCTTGTCTCTGTCGAGGATCACCATGCCGTTCTCATCCTCTCGCCCACGCTGGCGGGCGGCTATCTCCTCCAGGGCTCGGCGCTGCCGGACCATCTCGTCGCGGAGGTAGTCGTCCCGCGCCCACTTTAGGGCGGCTCGTCGGAGAAGCCGCGCCGGGCTATAGCCCCGTACTCCGCGGGGAGGCCGGACTCCACCTTCGGCCTGACGATCCGTGCAGAGGTGGGGGAGGACTCGGCGATGCGGACGCCGCAGCTGCGGGTGCGCCGACTGATCGACGCGTCCTGGGGCTCTGGCTTGACGGGAAGGAGGGAGGGAGAGCCGGACGAGCGGCCAGACGAGGAGGAGGACGTCGGGTCCATGCGTCTCGGCGTCCACGAGCTCCCACGCCGGCGGGAGAAGGTGGGGGGAGCGGGGTACTCCAGCCTCGGCGTGTTGCCGCCCTTGATGTACTCGAGGACGTCCTCCAGCGTGCGGCCGGGCACACCCCACCATCGGCGGCGCCCGTCGGCGTTGAGCCTCCCAAAGGGCACGACGCCATTGGTGGCCTCGAGCTGCTCGGTGTGGCGGCGACGGAAGTACGGCTCCCACAGCTGCTGTCGGGGGTGTACCTCGGCCCTTCCCTCGCCGCCTGCGGCAGAGGGGCACGGATACGGGCGCGCACGACGCGTCGCCCCGGTGGACGGCGGTGGCACCGGGACCCCGCCGGCGCTTATCCTCCACGCCCCCGGCACCCGCATGCCTGGAGGGACCGGGTACTCGGCCTCATAGAGAAGTCGGGCTTACGTCCTCGTGAAGGTGGCGGCGGCCGAAGTCGTTCGCCGCCGCGCCATCACCTGAGTAGCACTCAGCCATTGGGTGAACGACGAGAAGAGAGGGAGGAACGGGGGCGTCGACGATGGAGAGCGAGGTCTGCGCGTGGCTCACCGGTGCGGGAGGGGCGACTTATATAGGCGGCGCCCGCGTGGCCGCCGTGTGTACGCGTGGCGGGCGAGGGACGCGCGTCGCCCCGCCTTCAGTGCGCCGCCCGTGAGGCATCAATGGAGGCTGACCGGCGCGGCAGCGCGCGGCAGCTTTGGCATTGATTCCCCTGCGGACGAGGCGATGAGGACGACGAAGCGACAAGAACACAGCCGAGTCGCTGCCAAGGAGGGCCCGCCGATTTTCGCGCCAAAAACGATTCGGCCTGGGTCCGCCGGCTCCAATTTCGGCTCGAGCCGGCGAAAAAAGGGCCTTTGGGGGCGCGACTGGGCCGATTTTTCGTCGCCGGCGGCCAAAAAATCGCCTGGGGGGCCTTGTTGGGGGCGTGGCTGGAGATTATATCATTATGTAGTCATTGCAGATCAAGGACTGTAAAGTGCAGTTCTACAAATTAACCACAACACAGCTGAGTGCATTACAGAAAACATCGACATTGAAGGCTAGGGTTGCAGGAACCACACTTCTATAGTTTTGTGCCAAAAACCACTAATTCTGAGCCTTTTTTTTTGCAAAAAATACTAGTTGTTGGTTTTGACCCATTTGATGACTATTATGACAAGTTGAGCCCGCAAAAGCTGACGTGGCATAATGGTTTTTCACAGACGGCGTTAGACAGGTTTATCTACATTTACATAGACACCCTTTGGGCAAAAATAAAAATGCAATCGGGTCCTGTCCAAGCAAAAACTGCAGCACGCGTTCATGGGATCTCATCACCGGCGAGGTACGGACACCGGAGCGTCGCCTGGAGGGGCAAGAGGGCAGCGTCAGGCCTTCGGCCGGTGGTGCCGCGTCCACATCGTGCGAGGGCGGCGTCAGGCACGCGAGCGAGCAGCAGCCCCCTGGCCACGAGCAGCTGCGCCGACGGCCAGGCGTGAACGAGGAGCGGCGACAGGAGCGACGCCAGCGAGCAGCAGCGGCGCCGGCGGCCAGGCGCGAGCGAGCAGCGGCACCGACAGACACGCTCGAGCAGCAGCGGTGATGGGAGCGACACGAGCGAGCAGCGCCACCCGTCGGCCAGGCACGAGCGAACGGCGGCGCCGGAACCTTATCCTCTCTTTTTCTAAATGAAAAAAACAACCTTATCCTCTTAGGCCCTTTTACATTGTAGTCCCTTGTATTATGTCTAGTTGCGATCCGTTATGTCGTGCCACATCACCCTTTTTGGTGAGACCCATCTGTCATAATAATGATTTAAAACTAACAAACCGGGTGACTAGTGCTTTTTGCAAAAAATTAGGTTCAGAATTAGTGTCATAATCATGATTAAAACTAACAAACCGGGTGACTAGTGCTTTTTGCAAAAAATTAGGTTCAGAATTAGTGGTTTTTGGCATAAAACTGTAGAAATGTGGTTTGTGCAAACCTAACTTTCAATGTCGATGTTTTCTGTAATTCACTTCAAAATTAGCAGAGAAGGACGAGGCATAGTAATATGTTAACCGGTCCAGCTGCAGGAGGTAAACTCACAAGTTGGCAAAAATTGGACCAACATCTAATACTGCTAGTATTAATCGCTGGTTTGCATTGCTAAAAAGTAACACCCCCTCCATTCTATAATTCTTGTCGTCGTTTCAGTTCAAGTTTTAACTACTACAACTATAAGAATTATGGAACGGAGGGGGTTATAAGAGGAGAAGTGGACATGAAGATAAAGGATAGCATCAACACAATAGGTGTGGCATTAGGTTGATGCCATGTCCTAATTAAGACAGCAACACAACTTGTTTTTTACCCATAACATGGCAATCCATAACGAAAAGTCCAAGATAACAAAACAAAAGACTAGAGAAAACAAGAACATTCACTTAGCAAAATCATAGCCATGTCGTCGGTCGGTCATCAAGGTCACTATATATCCCCAGAGTTGAACAAAGATTTGTCGGCCCTTTATGACATCTGTTGCAAGGCGAGTTGAGAATCCGGGATATTGTGGATGACCGTGAAAGGACGGTGGGCGACAAGAACAAACTGCTTGCCCAGCCTCACGAAATCGTGGGATTCAGAGATCCTCTCTACTTTCTTGTCCGTGATGTTACACTTGTATATGAAAGCGGATGTACCCAAATGCTGAGTGTAGTAGACGCAGTTCTCCTCAACGCCCGGGAACTTGTTGGAATCCACAGCTAGGCACCTCTGATGACCAACGAAGATGGCGAATTTGTCGATTCTCTGCACAAGCACAAGCTGACGTGTCGCCGTGTCGAATCTGAGAACATAGGGATGGTCGATTCCCGGTGGCTTGAAGACGAGCAGCATGTGTCCAGCCAGTGCAACTAGGAAACCGCGGTCATTGGCATGGCCGGATAAAAACTTGACAGGATCAGAACGATATGCCCCCAAGAAGTTGAAGAAAACAGGGAGCACACCATCTACGTATGCATTGATGTGCGCATAGACGCCACCACCTACGCCCGCCTTGAGGAAGCAATGGTAATCTGCCGCGGCCTCATGGATGGCCGTGAAATCCTGACTGTCGGGACCGGCCATGTAATGCGTGCGAGACGAGTCGCCAAGCAAAACGAGCGTGCGCAGAGAGCTGCCACGGGAGACGACGACATGGGCGACCCCCACCTCCGGTGGCACGGCCACCGCGAAGCGGACGACGATGCCGGTGAGAGGGTTGAGGACCCTGGCTATGTTAAACATAGGATTTGTGGGAACTGAACTGGCTCAACCCTCATGGGTGGCTTATCACATATATTTATAAGGTTACACAATATATAGATTACACAGTTGGTCTACGTTACAAAGTCTAACACCCTCCCTCAATCTCAACTCACTCCTGATGCATCTAGGAGGTTGAGATTGCGCCTACAGACCTCGAACATGGGAGAAGGTAGAGGATTGGTGAAGATGTCAGCAAGTTGATCCTTCGAGGAGATAAACTTGATCTGTAGTAGCTTCTGTGCAACACGTTCCCTCACAAAATGATAGTCAATTTCAATGTGTTTGGTTCGTGCATGGAACACCGGGTTTGTCGAAAGAAACGTAGCACCGATGTTGTCACACCAAAGAACTGGAGGATGTGACTGGGAGATTCCCAGCTCTCGAAGTAAAGACTCAATCCAGATAAGCTCAGCAGTCGCATTGGCAACTGCTTTGTACTCGGCTTCTGTGCTGCTGCGAGAAACAGTTGCTTGCTTGCGTGCACTCCAGGCGATCAAATTAGGACCAAAAAATACAGCATATCCCCCCGTGGATCGCCTGTCATCCGGACACCCAGCCCAATCAGCATCTGAAAACACAGATAGAACGGTAGAGGATCTGGGTCGTAGATGAAGACCATAGGAGGCAGTGAGACGCACATAATGAAGAATGCGCTTCACAGCAGACCAGTGCACATTAGTAGGTGAATGAAGATACTGGCATACCCTGTTAACCGCAAAGGAAAGATCAGGGCGTGTGATCGTCAGATACTGCAAGCCACCAACAATACTCCGGTACTCCGTTGCATCCGCAGGAGACAGAAGCGTACTAGTAGTAGCTGAGAGCTTGTCAGTGGAGGACGTTGGTGTGGGGGATGGCTTACACTTGAGCATACTAGCGCGGCGCAAGAGGTCAAGGGAGTACCTCTTCTGGGTGAGAGCTAAGCTGCCGCGAGACTGATGCGCAACTTCAATACCCAGGAAGAAGTGGAGCCGTCCCAAATCCTTAACCGCGAAATCTCTGCCAAGTGCAGTCACAAGAGAGTCAGCAGCCGTTGCAGAGGAGCTGACCAAAATGATATCATCCACGTACACAAGCAAATACACAGTCACACTGGGGCGCTGAAATAAGAACAGCGAGCTGTCAGCTGTCGACGGAACGAAGCCATGAGTATGAAGGGCCGAAGCAAGGCGAGCATGCCAGGCACGGGGCACCTGCTTCAGTCCATAGAGAGCCTTCGTCAGACGACAGAGATGATGAGGCTGAGCGTGATCAACAAACCCTGGTGGCTGCCGCATGTAAACCTCCTCTTCAAGCAGCCCATGAAGGAAAGCATTCTGCACATCGAGCTGTCGAAGAGACCAACCACGAGAGACTGCAAGAGACAGGAGAAGCCGAATAGTAGTAGGTTTAACAACGGGGCTGAATGTGTCCTCATAGTCCAGACCCTGACGCTGTTTAAACCCCTTGGCCATAAGACGCGCCTTGTAGCGCTCAATAGATCCATCTGCATGTCTCTTGACTTTGAAAACCCACTTCGAATCAATGATGTTGACGCGAGGTGGAGGGGGAACCAGTGTCTGTTGGGGAACGCAGCAGAAATTCAAAATTTTCTACGCATCACCAAGATCAATCTATGGAGTAATCTAGCAACGAGGGGAAGGGGAGTGAATCTACATACCCTTGTAGATCGCGATGCGGAAGCGTTGCAAGAACGCGGATGAGGGAGTCGTACTCGTAGCGATTCAGATCACGGTTGATTCCGATCTAAGCACCGAAAGAACGGTGCCTCCGCGTTCAACACACGTGCAGCCCGGTGACGTCTCCCACGCCTTGATCCAGCAAGGAGAGAGGGAGAGGTTGGGGAAGACTCCATCCAGCAGCAACACGACGGCATGGTGGTGGTGGAGGAGCGTGGCAATCCCGCAGGGCTTCGCCAAGCACCGCGGGAGAGGAGGAGGAGGGAGAGGGGTAGGGCAGCACCAAAAGGAGACGTTCTCGTGTCTATGGCAGCCCCAAAACCTCAATATATATAGGGGAGGGGGAGGGCTGCGCCCCCATCTAGGGTTTCCCCCCTCAAGGGGTGCGGCCAGCCCTAGATGGGGCTTGGGGGGCGGCCAAAGGGGGGAGGAGTGCCTCCCAAGTCAAGTGGAGGCCCTCCCCCTTAGGGTTTCCCCTCTCCCATGCGCATGGGCCTTGGGGGGGCTGGTGCCCCTGGCCCATTAAGGCTAGGGCGCCCCCTTACAGCCCATGCTGCTGTATTGGACGTGGTGGAACATTTTCCGGACCTCCGGACCCCTCCGGAATCCTCCGGAACCTTCTGGAAGCTTCCCGGTACAATACCGAAAAAACCCGAACTTTCCCGGAACCCGAACAACAACTTTCCATATATAAATCTTTACCTCCGGACCATTCCGGAACTCCTCGTGACGTCCGGGATCTCATCCGGGACTCCGAACAACATTCGGTAACCACGTATATACTTTCCCTATAACCCTAGCGTCATCGAACCTTAAGCGTGTAGACCCTACGGGTTCGGGAACCATGCAGACATGACCGAGACGTTCTCCGGTCAATAACCAACAGCGGGATCTGGATACCCATGTTGGCTCCCACATGTTCCACGATGATCTCATCGGATGAACCACGATGTCGGGGATTCAATCAATCCCGTATTCAATTCCCTTTGTCCATCGGTATGTTACTTGCCCGAGATTCGATCGTCGGTATCCCTATACCTTGTTCAATCTCGTTACCGGCAAGTCTCTTTACTCGTTCCGTAACTCACATCATCCCGTGATCAACTCCTTGGTCACATTGTGCACATTATGATGATGTCCTACCGAGTGGGCCCAGAGATACCTCTCCGTTTACACGGAGTGACAAATCCCAGTCTCGATTCGTGCCAACCCAACAGACACTTTCGGAGATACCCGTAGTGCACCTTTATAGCCACCCAGTTACGTTGTGACGTTTGGCACACCCAAAGCATTCCTACGGTATCCGGGAGTTGCACAATCTCATGGTCTAAGGAAGTGATACTTGACATTAGAAAAGCTCTGAGCAAACGAACTACACGATCTTGTGCTAGGCTTAGGATTGGGTCTTGTCCATCACATCATTCTCCTAATGATGTGATCCCGTTATCAACGACATCCAATGTCCATGGTCAGGAAACCGTAACCATCTATTGATCAACGAGCTAGTCAACTAGAGGCTTACTAGGGACATGGTGTTGTCTATGTATCCACACATGTATCTGAGTTTCCTATCAATACAATTCTAGCATGGATAATAAACGATTATCATGAACAAGGAAATATAATAATAACCTATTTATTATTGCCTCTAGGGCATATTTCCAACAGTCTCCCACTTGCACTAGAGTCAATAATCTAGTTCACATCACCATGTGATTAACACTGACAGGTCACATCACCATGTGACCAACACCCAAGAGTTTACTAGAGTCAACAATCTAGTTCACATCTCTATGTGATTAACACTCAATGAGTTCTGGTTTGATCATGTTATGCTTGTGAGAGAGGTTATTAGTCAACGGGTCTGAACCTTTCAGATTCGTGTGTGCTTTACGAATATCTATGTCATCTTTGTGGATGCTACCACGCGCTATTTGGAGCCATTTCAAATAATTGCTCTACTATACGAATCCGGTTTACTACTCAGAGTCATCCGGATTAGTGTCAAAGTTCGCATCGACGTAACCCTTTACGACGAACTCCTTTTCACCTCCATAATCGAGAAAATTCCTTAGTCCACTAGGTACTAAGGATAAGTTCGACCGCTGTCATGTGATCCATTCCCGGATCACTATTGTACCCCTTGACCAACTCATGGCAAGGCACACTTCATGTGCGGTACACAGCATAGCATACTGTAGAGCCTACGTCTAAAGCATAGGGGACGACCTTCGTCCTTTCTCTCTCTTCTGCTGTGGTCAGGTCTTGAGTCTTACTCAATACTCACACCTTGTAACACAGCCAAGAACTCCTTCTTTGCTGATCTATTTTGAACTCTTTCAAAATCATGTCAAGGTGTGCGTTCTTTTGAAAGTATCATCAGGCGTCTTGATCTATCTCTATAGATCTTGATGCCCAATATGTAAGCAGCTTTATCCAGGTCTTCCTTTGAAAAACTCCTTTCAAACAACCCTTTATGCTTTCCAGAAATTTTACATCATTTCGGATCAACAATATGTCATTCACATATACTTATCAGAAATGTTGTAGCGCTCCCACTCACTTTATTGTAAATACAAGTTTCTAACAAACTTTGTATAAACCCAAAAACTTTGATCACCCCATCAAAGCGTATATTCTGACTCCGAGATGCTTGCTCTAATCCATGGAAGGATCGCTGGAGCTAGCATACCTTTTAGCATCCTTAGGATCGACAAAACCTTTCTGATTGTATCACATACAACCTTTCCTTACGAAAACTGGTAAGGAAACTTGTTTTGACATCCATCTGCCAGATTTCATAAATGCAGCTAATGCTAACATGATTCCGACGGACTTAAGCATCGCTACGGATGAGAAAATCTCATCGTAGTCAACTCCTTGAACTTGTGGAAATACTCTTTGCCACAAGTCGAGCTTCATAGACGGTAACATTACCGTCCACGTCCGTCTTCTTCTCAAAGATCCATTTATCTCGGATTTCATGGCTCTTAACCATTTGTCGGAATATGGGCCCACCATCGCTTCTCCATAGCTCGTAGGTTCATGTTGTCCAACAACATGACTTCCAAGACAGGATCACGTACCACTCTGAAGTAGTACGCATCCTCGTCGTCCTACGAGGTTTGGTAGTGACTTGATCCGAAGTTTCATGATCACTATCATAAGCTTCCACTTCAATTGGTGTAGGTGCCACAGGAACAACTTCCTGTGCCCTGCTACACACTAGTTGAAGTGACGGTTCAATAACCTTATCAAGTCTCCACCATCCTCCCACTCAATTCTTTCGAGAGAAACTTTTCCTCGAGAAAGGACTCGTTTCTAGAAGCAATTACTTTTGCTTCCAGATCTGAAATAGGAGGTATACCCAACTGTTTTGGGTTTCTATGAAGATGCATTTATCCGCTTTGGGTTCGAGCTTATCAGCCTGAAACTTTTTCACATAAGCATCGCAGCCCCAAACTTTTAAGAAACGACAACTTAGGTTTCTCTAAACGGTGTCGTCTCAACGGAATTGCGTGGTGCCCCTTTTAAAGTGAATGTGGTTGTCTCTAATGCCTAACCCATAAACGATAGTGGTAATTTGATAAGAAACATCATGGTATGCACCATATCCAATAGGGTGCAGTTATGATGTTCGGACACACCATCACACTATGGTGTTCCAGGCGGTATTAATTGTGAAACACTTTCCACAATGTCTTAATTGTGTGCCAAACTCGTAACTCAGATACTCATCTCTATGATCATATCACAGACATTTTATCCTCTTGTCACGACGATCTTCAACTTCACTCTGAAATTACTTGAACCTTTCAATAATTCAGACTTGTGTTTCATCAAGTAAATACTCAGCATCTACTCAAATCATCTGTGAAGTAAGAACATAACGATATCCACTGCATGCCTCAGCACTCATTGGACTGCATACATCAAAATGTATTACTTCCAATAAGTTGCTCTCTTGTTCCATCTTACTGAAAACGAGGACTTTCAGTCATCTTGCCCATGTGGTATGATTTGCATGTCTCAAGTGATTCAAATCAAGTGAGTCCAAACGATCCATCTGCATGGAGTTTCTTCATGCATATATACCAATAGACATGGTTCGCATGTCTCAATCTTTTCAAAAACGAGTGAGTCCAAAGATCCATCTACATGGAGCTTCTTCATGCGTTCTATACCAATATGACTCAAGTGGCAGTGCCACAAGTATGTGGTACTATCATTACTATCTTATATCTTTTTGGCATGAACATGTGTATCACTACGATCGAGATTCATTTTAGGTGCAAGACCATTGAAGGTATTATTCAAATAAACAGAGTAACCATTATTCTCCTTAAATGAATAACCGTTTTGCGATAAACATAATCCAATCATGTTCAACGCAAACACCAAATCTCGATAGTAGAGGGAGCATGCGATGCTTGATCACATCAACCTTGGAAACACTTCCAACACATATCGTCATCTCACCTTTAGCTAGTCTCCGTTTATTCCGCAGCTTTTATTTCGAGTTACTAACACTTAGCAACCGAACCGGTATCTAATACCCTGGTGCTGCTAGGAGTACTAGTAAAGTACACATTCATATAACGTATATCCAATATACTTCTGTCGACCTTGCCTGCCTTCTCATCTACCAAGTATCTAGGGTAGTACTGCTTCAGTGACCGTTCCTCTCATTACAGAAGCACTTAGTCTCGGGTTTGGGTTCAACCTTGGGATTCTTCACTAGAGCAGCAAACGACTTGCTGTTTCATGAAGTATCCCTTTTGCCCTTGCCCTTCTTAAACTAGTGGTTTTACTAACCATCAACAATTGATGCTCCTTCTTGATTTCTACTCTCGCGGTGTCAAACATCGCGAATAGCTCAAGGATCATCATAACTATCCTTGATATGTTATAGTTCATCACGAAGCTCTACTAGCTTGGTGGCAGTGACTATGGAGAACTATCACTATCTCATCTGGGAGATTAACTCCCACTCGATTCAAGCGATTGTGGCACTCAGACAATCTGAGCACATGCTCAACGATTGAGCTTTTCTCCCTTAGTTTGCAGGCTTAAGAAACTTGTCAGAGGTCTCATACCTCTTGACGTGGGCACTAGTCTGAAATCCCAATTTCAGTCTTCGGAACATCTCACATGTTCTGCGACGTTTCAAAAACGTCTTTGGTGCCACAATTCTAAACCGCACTGAACTATCACGTAGTCATCAAAACGTGTATGTCAGATGTTTCGTAACATCTACAGACGACGCTGAGGTTCAGCACACCGAGCGGTGCATTAAGGACATAAGCCTTCTGTGCAGTAATGAGGACAATCCTCAGTTTACGGACCCAGTCCGCATAATTGCTACTACCAACTTTCAACTAAATTTTCTCTAGGAACATATCTTAACCAGTAGAACTAAAGCGCAAGCTATGACATAATTTGCAAATACCTATTTGACTATGTTCATGATAATGAAGTTCATCTGATTATGAACTCCCACTCAGATAGACATCCCTCTAGTCATCTAAGTGAAACATGATCCGAGTTTAACTAGGCCGTGTCCGATCATCACGTGAGACGGACTAGTCAAGATCGGTGAACATCTCCATGTTGATCGTATCTTCTATACGACTCATGCTCGACCTTTCGGTCCTCCGTGTTCCGAGGCCATGTCTGTACATGCTAGGCTCGTCAAGTCAACCTAAGTGTATTGCGTGTGTTCCGAGGCCATGTCTGTACATGCTAGGCTCGTCAACACCCGTTGTATTCGAACGTAAGAATCTATCACACCCGATCATCACGTGGTGCTTCGAAACGACGAACCTTCGCAACGGTGCACAGTTAGGGTGAACACTCTCTTGAAATTATTATAAGGGATCATCCTACTTGCTACCGTCGTTCTAAGCAAATAAGATGCAAAACATGATAAACATCACATGCAATCAAATAGTGACATGATATGGCCAATATCATTTTGCTCCTTTGATCTCCATCTTCGGGGCACCATGATCATCTTTGTCACCGGCATGACACCATGATCTCCATCATCATGATCTCCATCATTGTGTCTTCATGAAGTTGTCACGCCAACGATTACTTCTACTTCTATGGCTAACGCGCTTAGCAATAAAGTAAAGTAATTTACATGGCGTTATTCAATGACACGCAGGTCATACAAAAATAAAGACAACTCCTATGGCTCCTGCCGGTTGTCATACTCATCGACATGCAAGTCGTGATCCCTATTACAAGAATATGATCAATCTCATACATCACATATATCATTCATCATATCTTCTGGCCATATCACATCACATAGCACTTGCTGCAAAAACAAGTTAGACGTCCTCTAATTGTTGTTGCAAGTTTTTACGTGGTTTGTAGGTTTCTAGCAAGAACGTTTCTTACCTACGTATGACCACAACGTGATTTGCCAATTTCTATTTACCCTTCATAAGGACCCTTTTCATCGAATCCGTTCCGACTAAAGTAGGAGAGACAGACACCCGCTAGCCACCTTATGCATCTAGTGCATGTCAGTCGGTGGAACCTGTCTCACGTAAGAGTACGTGTAAGGTCGGTCCGGGCCGCTTCATCCCACAATGCCGCCGAAACAAGATAAGACTAGTAGCGGCAAGAAGAATTGACAACATCGACGCCCACAACTACTTTGTGTTCTACTCGTGCATAGAAACTACGCATAGACCTAGCTCATGATGCCACTGTTGGGGAACGCAGCAGAAATTCAAAATTTTCTACGCATCACCAAGATCAATCTATGGAGTAATCTAGCAACGAGGGGAAGGGGAGTGAATCTACATACCCTTGTAGATCGCGATGCGGAAGCGTTGCAAGAACGCGGATGAGGGAGTCGTACTCGTAGCGATTCAGATCGCGGTTGATTCCGATCTAAGCACCGAAAGAACGGTGCCTCCGCGTTCAACACACGTGCAGCCCGGTGACGTCTCCCACGCCTTGATCCAGCAAGGAGAGAGGGAGAGGTTGGGGAAGACTCCATCCAGCAGCAACACGACGGCATGGTGGTGGTGGAGGAGCGTGGCAATCCCGCAGGGCTTCGCCAAGCACCGCGGGAGAGGAGGAGGAGGGAGAGGGGTAGGGCTGCACCAAAAGGAGACGTTCTCATGTCTATGGCAGCCCCAAAACCTCAATATATATAGGGGAGGGGGAGGGCTGCGCCCCCATCTAGGGTTTCCCCCCTCAAGGGGTGCGGCCAGCCCTAGATGGGGCTTGGGGGGCGGCCAAAGGGGGGAGGAGTGCCTCCCAAGTCAAGTGGAGGCCCTCCCCCTTAGGGTTTCCCCTCTCCCATGCGCATGGGCCTTGGGGGGGCTGGTGCCCCTGGCCCATTAAGGCTAGGGCGCCCCCTTACAGCCCATGCTGCTGTATTGGACGTGGTGGAACATTTTCCGGACCTCCGGACCCCTCCGGAATCCTCCGGAACCTTCTGGAAGCTTCCCGGTACAATACCGAAAAAACCCGAACTTTTCCCGGAACCCGAACAACAACTTTCCATATATAAATCTTTACCTCCGGACCATTCCGGAACTCCTCGTGACGTCCGGGATCTCATCCGGGACTCCGAACAACATTCGGTAACCACGTACATACTTTCCCTATAACCCTAGCGTCATCGAACCTTAAGCGTGTAGACCCTACGGGTTCGGGAACCATGCAGACATGACCGAGACGTTCTCCGGTCAATAACCAACAGCGGGATCTGGATACCCATGTTGGCTCCCACATGTTCCACGATGATCTCATCGGATGAACCACGATGTCGGGGATTCAATCAATCCCGTATTCAATTCCCTTTGTCCATCGGTATGTTACTTGCCCGAGATTCGATCGTCGGTATCCCTATACCTTGTTCAATCTCGTTACCGGCAAGTCTCTTTACTCGTTCCGTAACTCACATCATCCCGTGATCAACTCCTTGGTCACACTGTGCACATTATGATGATGTCCTACCGAGTGGGCCCAGAGATACCTCTCCGTTTACACGGAGTGACAAATCCCAGTCTCGATTCGTGCCAACCCAACAGACACTTTCGGAGATACCCGTAGTGCACCTTTATAGCCACCCAGTTACGTTGTGACGTTTGGCACACCCAAAGCATTCCTACGGTATCCGGGAGTTGCACAATCTCATGGTCTAAGGAAGTGATACTTGACATTAGAAAAGCTCTGAGCAAACGAACTACACGATCTTGTGCTAGGCTTAGGATTGGGTCTTGTCCATCACATCATTCTCCTAATGATGTGATCCCGTTATCAACGACATCCAATGTCCATGGTCAGGAAACCGTAACCATCTATTGATCAACGAGCTAGTCAACTAGAGGCTTACTAGGGACATGGTGTTGTCTATGTATCCACACATGTATCTGAGTTTCCTATCAATACAATTCAAGCATGGATAATAAACGATTATCATGAACAAGGAAATATAATAATAACCTATTTATTATTGCCTCTAGGGCATATTTCCAACAGTGTCCAGGTCTCATTATGCATAAGAGCGTGGTACTCTTCCTCCATAGCAGCCCTCCAGTGAGGAATACTCATAGCGGCCTCATGATGGCGTGGTTCAGCGGTGGGATCTGCAACAACATGAGCAAGGCAAGCAGCCAGGTATGTGACAGTTCCATCATGACGCTGTTTGGGAAGAACAATACTGCTGCGGCTGCGAGTGTGCGGATGTTGCGGTGCAACGATGACAGGAGAAGGCGGCACCGATCCTTGAGGCGTCGGTGAAGGAGGATCGGGCGACGGGGGCCCAGGCGAGGCGACGAGAGGCTCAGCTGACCCTGGTGAGAGGGGCGGCAAAGATGTACGGGCGGGCGACGTAGGCGATGACGGAGGCGAAGCCAGGCATGGAGACAGTGATGAGGACCGCTCGAGCCTCTCGGGTGAGGCCATCGGTGACGTGGGCCGCGCAGAAGCAGCCGTGACGGAGGCCGACCTCGGTACGGAGGCCATCGCAGGCGCCGGCCCAGTTGCATGGGCAGGCGTGGTTCCAGAGGCGGGGTCGAAGGCGGGAGGCGGTGCATGCACGTGCACCGGCCGATCGACGTGCGTCTCAGGAGATGCATCAGGGAGTAGTTCCAAGCGAGCACCGCGTCCAATTCCTGCACCATGATTAGGTAACAACACAGGCGAATATGCAACATCTTCAAATTGGCCAAGCATAATAGGAGATGAATGCATAGATGGAGGTGTGGTGGGTTGCTGCGGCATGGCAGAGAAGGGGAAGACGTTTTCATCAAAGACAACATCACGAGATATGTAGACATGATTTGTTGGCACATGAAGGCACTTGTAGCCTTTATAGAGAGAACTATAACCCAGGAACACACATTTTTTCGACCGAAATTCAAGCTTTCTATGATTATATGGACTAAGATGAGGCCAACAGGCACACCCGAACACCTTAAAGAAGGTATAGTCAGGAGTTTCATGTAAAAGAAGCTCAATAGGAGTTTTCATATTCAGAACATGCGTAGGAAGTCTGTTAATAAGAAAACACACAGTAGCAAAGGCATCACTCCAAAAGTGAAACGGTACGGAGGCGTGAGCCAGGAGTGTGAGTCCGGTCTCAACTACATGTCGATGTTTGCGCTCAACAGCGCCATTCTGCTGATGTGTGTGAGGACATGATAAATGATGAGAGATCCCAAGCTTATTAAAGAAAGTGTTGAGGTTGCGATATTCGCCCCCCCAATCGGACTAAACATGAATAATTTTATGCTTGAGAAGACGTTCAACATGCACTTGAAACTGAATGAATATATCAAACACATCAGATTTGCGCTTAAGAAGATAAAGCCAGGTAAAGCGACTATAGGCATCAATAAAGCTAACATAGTAGTTGTGACCACTGACAGATGTTTGTGCGGGACCCCACACATCGGAAAACACAAGCTCAAGAGGACTCGTTACTTCTCGAGTAGAGGAGACAAATGGTAACTGATGACTCTTGACTTGTTGACACGCATCACACACGGACATCTCCTTATTGCTAGACTCGATAGGCAGCTCATGACGGTGAAGTATATGGCGAACTATGGGAGTGGCGGGGTGACCAAGGCGAGAGTGCCACTGGGATGGCGACACACGAACACCGCTGAAGACGCGCGGGGCGGATGGATCCTCCAAGCGGTATAAGCCATGGCTCAGGCGGCCGCTAAGCAGAATATCCCGGGTTGCTCGGTCCTTGACAAAAAGATCAAACGGGTGAAATTCACATAGGACATTGTTATCAAGAGTGAGTCAGTGAGTTTTGGAACAGATAACAAATTAAGAGTCACCGAGGGGACCCGTAAAATATTACGAAGATGAAGCTGCCTAGATGGATGACTAGTTAAGAGAGATGCTTGACCAACGTGAGAGATGGGCATACCTACACCGTTGGCGGTGTGAACCTTGTCGTGACTGTAGTAGGGCTGGTGAGTGGACAGCTTGGCGAGCTCGTTCGTCATATGATTCGTGGCGCCGGTGTCCATATACCATGCAGGATCAATCGGGTATGACGGCGTAAAACCTTGGTCGACGCGTGTGTCCTTGCCCTTGGCGGCAACATGGGCAGCAGGAGGGCCAAAATCTGCCATGGCAAATTGGCACTCATTGCCTTTGCCATCATTACCGATGCCGAGGAAGCTCCGCTGAAATCGTTTGTGGCACTTGGAGGCGAGGTGCCTCTCACGGCCGCAAAGCTGGCACCGCACGGGGCCCCCGCCCGAGGTTGGCTGTGACGCCCCCGATTTGACCGTACACTAATCATGCACGCAAATGTGTACGATCAAGATCAGGGACTCACGAGAAGATATCACAACACAACTCTACAACATAAATAAGTCATACAAGCATCATAATACAAGCCAGGGGCCTCGAGGGCTCGAATACAAGTGCTCGATCATAGACGAGTCAGCGGAAGCAACAATATCTGAGTACAGACATAAGTTAAACAAGTTTGCCTTAAGAAGGCTAGCACAAACTGGGATATAGATCCAACGAGGCGCAGGCCTCCTGCCTGGGATCCTCCTAACTACTCCTGGTCGTCGTCAGCGGGCTGCACGTAGTAGTAGGCACCTCCAGTGTCGTAGGTGTCGTCGTCGACAGTGGCGTCTGGCTCCTGGACTCCAACATCTGGTTGCGACAACCAGATAGAAAGGAAAGGGGGGAAAAGAGGGAGAGGAGCAACCGTGAGTACTCATCCAAAGTACTCGCAAGCAAGGAGCTACACTACATATGCATGGGTATATGTGTAAAGGGGCATATCAGTGGACTGAACTGCAAAATGCCAGAATAAAAGGGGGATAGCTAGTCCTGTCGAAGACTACGCTTCTGGTCATGTCCATCTTGCAGCATGTAGAAGAGAGTAGATGGAAGTCCTCCAAGTAGCATCGCATAGCATAATCCTACCCGGCGATCCCCTCCTCGTCGCCCTGTTAGAGAGCGATCACTGGGTTGTATCTGGCACTTGGAAGGGTGTATTTTATTCAGTATCCAGTTCTAGTTGTCATAAGGTCAAGGTACAACTCCGGTCGTCCTTTTACCGAGGGACACGGCTATTCGAATGTCGGGACCCCGATTCCAAGTCACATCGATCTAGCCGGTAACACCTCATATCACTTTGCGGCCTCACGCACGGTATTCCCACGGGTGTCGCCTTACCATGGCCCGGGACCGTTTGCGCCTTTTGGCTCACGTATATGATAGTGTCGCTAGCATCCATATGACAGAGAACCCGGGCCGACATGACTAGTCGTGAACCCAAAGCGGCACTAACGTATGGGGACAGGCATACATGAATCAACATCGAACGTGTCGGTCAGCAGCGTGCGAATCCGGGCTGTAGCACTGGGCTAACAGGACTCCGGGAACCCGGGCTGTAGCAGGCTAGGCAGGACTCCGGATGTCACCGCGTGACATTTCCCCGAAGGGACAGACACAGGAACGATATGAAACACATGCCGGCCAGTCAAGTGTCCAGAGCAGTAGTGCTGGGCTAGCAGGACTCCGGTGAACCGGGCTGTAGCGGACTACTATGGCTCAAGGAGGCACTAGACTACATTTCCCCATAAGAGAGGCTGCTAAGGATAGACAACTAGATTGTCGGATCCCACACATACCAAGCATTTCAATCATACACACAATATGCTCGATATGTGCAAATACAACATGGCATCACAACAAGACTCTACGACTCAGAGTATTTATTCATTAGGCTCCGAAGAGCCAGATATTACAAACATGGGTCTCATGACCCAACATTCAGAGCATACAAGTCAAAGCACATGCGGAAGCTTAACATGTCTGAGTACAGACATCTACAAATGAAAAAGGCTGAGAAGCCTGACTATTTACTAGATCCTGCCGAGGGCACAAGATCGTAGCTGAGGTATCAAGCTAAACGTCGAAGTCCACATGGAACTACTAGCGAGACTGACGCCTCTCTGCAAAACATAAAATAGGCAAACGTGAGTACAAATGTACCCAGCAAGACTTACATCAGAACTATCTACATATGCATCGGTATCAACAAAGGGGGTGGTGGAGTTTAACTGCAGCAAGCCAGCTTTGACTCGGTGGCTATCCTGAACTACGACTGCAAGTAACTCTTTTGAGGTGGCGCACACGAGTCCACATATTCACCATATCAATACACCACTATGGATCCGCTCCCGTCTCCCTACGAGAACGCCATCCACAGCACTCACGCTTATCTTGCGCATTTTAGAGTATCCACTTTCACTTGTCTATGAACTGTACAGGCAACCCAGAAGTCCTTTACCGCGGACACGGCTATTCGAATAGATCATATTAACCCTGCAAGGGTGTACTTCGTCACACACGCTCTCGCCACTTACCACCATGTACACGTCGTGTACCTCGGCAACCTTCAAGCGGAAGCCTGGCGAGGGAGTCGGCCACGACCTGACTAACCACACAAGTCTCTAGTCCAGGTTTATCGCCTATTCGGGTTCCATCCGCAAGGAGATCCGGCCGGGGTGTCGCTCACGGCCCCAAACGATGTGTGCAGGGTTCCCGAGCCCACCATCCGGGTGCCACTCGGTACACCAGGCCACGTGTGCCTAGTCTGTCCCAAGCCCACCTGTACCGGGTGCCACTTGGTAGACTACTAACACTACCTACAAACACCAGAGACTAGTTGCAACTCCTGGACAGAGATCGAGGCGGTTAATAAGCCGAGAGGGGTCGAGTTACCGGAACCCAATGTGTGGTAGTAACTGTTCATGGATCACAAACACAGAACTCAGTTCCTGAGGACGGTTTCAATGAGACAACCCACCATGTACTCCTACATGGCCTCTCACCGCTACCTTTACCAAATCGTGTTCACACACTTAGCTCTCAACAGTAGGACATGTTCACCATATTCCAATTCATTCCCGATGAATCAGACCTGACTCAACTCTAAGCAATAGCAGGCATGACAAACAAGCATGAATGAGTAGGCACATCAGGGCTCAAACAACTCCTACTCATGCTAGTGGGTTTCATCTATTTACTGTGGCAATGACAGGTCATGCAGAGGATAAAGGGGTTCAGCTACCGCAGCAAGTAACAGATGAATCGTTGTTGTCCTAATGCAGTAAAAGAGAGCAGGAGCGAGAGAGTGGGATTGTATCGGAATGAACAAGGGGGTTTTGCTTGCCTGGCACTTCTGAAGATAGTATAGTTCTTCATCGGTGTCATCGAACTCATCGTCGGAACAACATCTATCGAGAGGGGGCAAACACCGGCAAACAAGGAAGAACACAATCAATGCAATGCACAATATGATGCATGAATGTGACATGGCAATATGCTGTGAATTGAGCTAATGCAGCTAGCAACAAGTGCAAGGGAGTCCATTTGAACCAAAGGTTCAAATGCAAACTCTAGTTTGAGCATTTAAAATGCCATTTGAATGTTTTCACTTATACAGAAGGTATAAGTTGGTTTTTCATGCATGAAAGTAGCATAAATGGATAGATTGGATTTTTCTGATAATTTTTCATATATAAATTATTTGATTTGGAGCTACGGTTGAATTTCTATGAATTTTAGAAGTTTGCACTATTTTCTGGAATTTCCTGTATAAGAATAACTCCAGTAATTAAATTACTGCGTCAGCACTACGTCAGGATGACGTCATCAGGTCAACAGCGCGGTCCAGGTCAAACCTGACCAGTGGGTCCCGCGTGTCAGTCTCTCAGTGCCTAATTAAGTTTAGGTTTAAACTAAACTAACTTTTAACAGGGGCTGGCCCACGCGTCAGTGACACAATGGGGAAGGTCAAACCCTGGTCAGCGAGGTCAAACCCGCCGGGCCTGGTCCACGGCTCGTCGCCGGCGACGACAGAGACGGCGGAGGCTTCGGAAATCGCCCACAGGCGATGGTTTTGGGCGTGGGAGGCTCTACGAAGAGCTGCTGCTCGCGCGCAGCTGATGGAGCAGACGGCGGGAGCTGGGGTGGCCGGAGACGATGGCGAGGAGCTCGACCGCGGCGGCCGGAGCTCGGGCGCACTCGGTTTCGGTGTTGGGGAGCACGGCAGGAGGCAAGGAGGGGTGCTACGGCCTCCTGGGGGTGCACTGAGCACGTATGTGTGCTCGGTTGCAGCTCTAGGCAACGGTGGCCACGGCGGCGACATGGTCGGCGGCGAAGAGCTCTCGGCTCCGACGGGCATCGATGTTAGAGGAAGAAAACGAGCAAGGGGAGAGGGGGAAACGACACAGAAACTCACAGCGGGTGCAGCGGTGGCCTCGGCGAGCTCGGGGAGGCACCGGAGCGAGCAGAGCATCGAGGGGGATCTCCGGCGGCCGGCGGTGGAAACGAAGACGGTGGCGTCGTTTCAGGCGTCCCGCGGGTGCGTCCTTCGGCTTGGTGAAGCGGTGATCGACGGCGGACCAGTGGGACACGGCAACGGGGCTCGGCGAGGGCAGTAGCTACGGCGACGGCGAGCGGCGTTCGGGCGGTGCAGGGGAGAGAACCAGAGGAGGAGGAGGGGTCCAGAGAGCGAGGGAGAAGTGAGAGGGGGTCGAGGAGGTGCCGTGGCATTCGTGGAGGCATCCAGAAGCGGCGGAAGCAGGAGGTGGCCTCGCGCGCGGCGACCACACGCCCGGCGTCCCTCTGGCATCCTTCTGGCGCGAGGTGGGAGACGGTGGCGGCTCTGGTGGGCTGGGCCAGCTCCTGGGCCGTGGTGGGGCGCCAGGTGAGTCCAGGTGAGGGGCCCAGTGGCCTTCTCTCTCTCTCTCTTACTTAATTGCTTCTGTTTTTCTATTTTATTTCTCTGTTTTGAATTAGTAAAAATACTAACTCATTTTGTAAGATCCTGAAAATAATTGTGGGCCCTTTTGAAACTATTTCCAACAGCCCTCAAATGCTTTCAAGATTATTTGGACATTTAAAATATTTTATAGAATTTAAATGTCCAAATTCAAATACTTATGATTTAATTCAAAAATCCAGAATGTCCTAGAAAAGTGTGCACCATTTTTGCCAGGGGTTTTAGCCCAATCCAGAAATGATGAACATTTTGTGAAGGGCATTTTGGGTTCATTGAAACCAATTTTAGTAAACCCTAGTTGGTTTCGGGGGGGGGGGGTGCTGGGGGTTCTGTCATCCCCATTTCAAGTTTAAATGAAATTTAGACATGATGCAGCAACCAAGCTAGTCCAAGTGCATAGCAAGGCTAGGGACGTGACATCGAATAGATAAACTTCCCTGCAGGGGTGCACCACATAACCCAACACGCTCGATCCCATTTGGCCGGACACACTTTTCTGGGTCATGCCCGGCCTCGTAAGATCAACGCGTCGCAGCCCCACCTAGGCTCAACCGAGAGGTCAACACGCCGGTCTAACCCTATGCACGCAGGGGTCTGGGCCCATCGCCCTATGCACACCTGCACGTTGCGAGGGCGGCCGGAAGCAGACCTAGCCTAGTGGCGTTCCAGTCCAATCCGGCGCGCGCCGCTCCGTCGCTGACGTCAAAAGAGCTTCGGCTGATACCACGACGCCGGGATACCCATAACTACTCCCGCGTAGATGGCTAGTGCGTATAGACCAAATGGCCAGACTCAGATCAAATACCCAGATCTCGTTAAGCGTGTTAAGTATCCGCGAACACCGACCAGGGCCAGGCCCACCTCTCACCTAGGCGGTCTCAACCTGCCCTGTCGCTCTGCCACAAAGATCCACTTGCGGGTACTCCTACGAGCCGACCCGACTTTAGTCATCACATGTGTCATGTATATAGTATATAAGTATATACCCGTGATCACCGCCCCGGTGATCACGGCCCGATAGTATAGCACAGCAGACGGACAAGAATGTAGGGCCACTGATGGAAAACTAGCATCCTATACTAAGCATGCAGGATTGCAGGTAAAAGTAACAACAGTAGTAGCAAGGATAGGCTATGCATCAGGATAGGATATCGGAAAGCAGTAACATGCTACACTACTCTAATGCAAGCAGTATAGAGAAGAATAGGCGATATCTGGTGATCAAGGGGGGGGGGGCTTGCCTGGTTGCTCTGGCAAGTAGGAGGGGTCGTCAACTCCGTAGTTGAACTGGGCAGCAGCAGTGTCGGTCTCGTAGTCTACCGGAGAGAAGAGGGGGAAGAAACAGTAAATACAATGCAAACATAAGCATGACGATGCGTGACATGACAACGAGCGGTAGTAGGTGTGTCCTAACGCGACAGTAGGTGGTACCGGCGAAGGGGGGGAACACCCGGGAAAGTATTCCCGATGTTTTGCGTTTTCGGACAGATGGACCGGAGGGGGAAAGTTGCGAGTTCGATAGGTTAGGGAGGTGTGGTGGACGAACGAACTGCGTTTCCGGATTCGTCTCGTCGTTCTGAGCAACTTTCATGTTGAAAATATTTTAATCCGAGTTACGGATTAAAAGATATGATTTTCTAAAGATTTTATTAATTTCTGGATTTTAATTAATTATTTAATTTAATTCAAAAATGGATTTATGACATCAGCATGATGTCATGCTGACATCAGCAGTCAACAGGGGTTGACTAGGTCAAACTGACATGTGGGTCCAATGGGACCCACCTGTCATTCTCTGTTTAGGTTAATTAGGGTTTATCTAATTAATTACTGTTTAATTAAATTAACTAATTAATTAGATTAATTTAAACAGGGTTAATTAACTAAATTAACTAAATTAATTAATTACTTTTATTTTTATTTTTATTTTCTTTATTTATTTATTTATTTTTATTAATTAAGTTATTATTTTTATTATTATTATTATTATTCTTTTTTTTATACGTTCTGGGGCTGGGCCCCGTTTGTCATAGGCCCCAGGGGCCTTTGCGGGCGTGCGGGTTATGGGCGCAACCCGAACGGGCGATGGCCCTCGCGGGTGCACCCAACTGGCGCGGGTGTCGGCGCGCCGGCGTGAAGCCGCGACAGCAGCCGAGGGGCGGAACCGGGCGGCGGCCAACGAGGTAGGGCCGCGGCGAGGCCGGCCGCCAGTGGCTGGCACGGGAGGGACGGGAGGAGCGCCGGGCGGCACCGGAGTGGGGCGCGGGGAGTGGCGGCCGCCGGCAAGCGCGAGGGAAGGCGCGGAGCCGTGGGCGTGCGGGGCAGCGGTGGAGCAGCAGCAATGGTGGCGGGCTCGGCGGCAGGTGCTGGCGGAGTTGCCGCGGGGCTCGGGGGCGCGCGAGGCGCGGCAGACCGGAGCGGTGGGGAGGGGCAGTGCGTGCGGGCGGCAGCAGGGGAAGCGGGCGGCAAGGCGGAGCAGGGCCACGCGGGCGGGAAGCGCACGACGGCGAGGCCACGGCGCAGCTGGACACAGCCACGGGCGCGGCCGAGGCGGGGTGAGCGTGGTCGCGCGGCGGGGGGGCACGCGGCCGGTGAGGCCGCAGCAGCGGAGCAGGGGGGGGCGGCGCGGTGAGCGACGGGTTAGCGCGCGGGCGCGAGGCGGGAGGCCGCGCATGGACGAGGCACGCAGGGGGAAGAGGAGGACGGACGACGGCGACAGAAAGGGGAAGGGAGGAACCGGGGCTCACTGCGGGATGCTGGGATCGGGGGCAGTGGGCTCGGGGAGGAGGACGACGAAGGGGCGGCGTCGGGGCGAGGTGGCGCCGGCGACGGGCGCCGTCGTCAAGGTCGCGGGGGGGGGGGGGGTGGGATCGGGGCGATCCCGATCCAGATCGGGAAGGAGAGGCCGATGTGGGGGGGGGAGTGGGTGCGTGGGGTAGTTTAGGGTTTCGGGTGAGTGGATAAGGGGAGTGGGGGGGGGAGTGGCCGGCTGGGTCTGGTGGTTTGGCCCAGTGGGGCTGTGGCCTGCTGGGCCGGAGCCCAGTGGGGGGGGGGGGGTTCGCTCTCTCTTTTTTTAGCTTTGTTTTGTTTTCTGTTTTCTTTTCTTTATATATTTTCTTTTCTATTTTATTCTTTTAATTCCTGTTTTATAAAATATAAATACAACTCCTAAGTTAATGTTATAATTTATTCTACTGCCCCAAAAAGTTTGACACCTGATTAAAATAGTTTGCATTATTATTATTTTTAAAAGGCATTTAATTAATTGTCACAGCTCCTGTTTTAATTACTTTAGAGCCTTTAAACATTTTATCAAAGCTTGGTCTCTCCACCATAATTGCTTACGATTTATTTGAAACAACCCGAACATTTTAGTTTTAATTTTTGAAAACTTTTGTTGTTTGCCATATTTTGAATTTGAATTTTGATCCGGTTTTGAACTAACGCGAGATCATCAACACTAACGGAGGTGACGTGGCATCATCAGCGTAGGTTTATTGTAGCATAATTATCCGGGCGTCACAATTCTCCTCCACTACAAGAAATCTCGTCCCGAGATTTAAGAGGGAAGTAAAGGGGGAAGGTTCGGGTTACGAAATTCTAGGGAGCGTTCTTGGTCTTGGTTGTTCTTCTCGAAGAGGTTGATCCATTACATTGATGTCTTCATTCTGCTGTTTCAGGTCATCATGATAAAGTTGTCGTCCTTTCTTCGGGAACTCCATCGTACTTACGACAGAGTAAGGGGGTATTCTGGAAGAACGGACTTCTGTAGGGTTTACTATCTGGTCAATATCATCGGGGAAGGTGGCGGAAAGTATCTCTCGAACTAAACCTTAAGAAAAGCCGAGAGCAAGTAAGAAAGTACCATGAGAAGTTTCAAACGGGTAGGCAATCGTTCGAAGCCTGAAACAAAGTGTGAAAGGGGTTCAAAGCAATCGGAATAAGTATTATGTCTGATGCCAGTATAGATCAGTAGGACGGTGGTCCGTGAATTACATACGAGGCCACGCGCGATGAATAAATTTGGGAACAGGGGGTGCACAGGAGAGTCAGGTTTCGATCCTGTGGAACTGTGGGTTATGGGCCCACCATGTGGGTTAAAAGTAGGAAGGGCGGTGACATCTTGCACGATCATGATAGCAAGGCATGTCAGAGGGTAGCCTGTCAGTTATATGTCGGCAACATCGTCGGTACCAAGGGCGAGGGACGAAGAGAACCATTTTCCTGCTCGTTGAAACGAGGCGGACCATTAGGCAAAGTTCTCGTCCATCGGTGGTTACCGAAATGTCACCAACAATAATAACAGGGTCTTACTGACAGAGCTGTACACCGAGGTGTGTACATAAGCAGGAGAATATTACTGCTTAGATCATATAGATCACCAGAAAGGTTAAACCAAACAATGGAAAGGAAAATATGATTATCAGATTAAACAGAAGAATGGAAAGGAAAATGTGTTTAAACACATATTTCAAGGTTATATCCTTCCCAAGGACAAGCTGAGCATGATATTCATGACAGGATATAATGTAGAAAACTCTTTAGGTAGGGGAGAGAAATTTCATGACATTACCCATACAACGGTGTTTGGATAATTAAGCAGGAAACATTTAGCATTGGGCTTCAAATGTTCCTGTTGAAAATCGGAGTACCATAGACATGCTTCGAGACAGCATTGACATGGTCAACAGGTGAAGATCAGACTTGGAAACAAAAAGGATCCATCAGGAACAACTTATAGAATAAGTCTTACAATTTCCTCATGGAAGAATAGACCTTGCTAAAAGGGAAAACTTATAACAATAGGTCCTCCCGCCAGGTGTGCTGGGTATCATCACCTTACCGGGTCATAAATAGGCCAATGTTATAACTCTTGGAAATATGTTCCAACCATCATATCTGACCGAGATTCAGATCTGATTGGTGTCAGGATAACTCAGACTCAGGATGCCTGAGAAGAAAGGTGCAACACAAATTGTCGAAACGACATCGGAGATTCTCGGGAGATGAACTATGGAAGCGAGTTCCGGACAAGGGTTCATCATTACATCAAGGAGAGGTGAGGAGGTGACTGATTGACTCAGCGACAATCCATTGAGATTTCCAAAAGATGGATTTCCAAGGGGGGGCACGCGGCCGGTGAGGCCGCAGCAGCGGAGCAGCGGGGAGGGCGGCGCGGTGAGCGACGGGTTAGCGCGCGGGCGCGAGGCGGGAGGCCGCGCATGGACGAGGCACGTAGGGGGAAGAGGAGGACGGACGGCGGCGACAGAAAGGGGAAGGGAGGAACCGGGGCTCACTGCGGGATGCAGGGATCGGGGGCAATGGGCTCGGGGAGGAGGACGACAAAGGGGCGGCGTCGGGGCGAGGTGGTGCCGGCGACGGGCGCCGTCGTCGAGATCGCGGGGGGGGGGGGGGGGGCGGGATCGGGGCGATCCCGATCCAGATCGGGGAGGAGAGGCCGATGTGGGGGGGGGGAGTGGGTGCGTGGGGTAGTTTAGGGTTTCGGGTGAGTGGATAAGGGGAGTGGGGGGGGGGAGTGGCCGGCTGGGCCTGGTGGTTTGGCCCAGTGGGGCTGTGGCCTGCTGGGCCGGAGCCCAGTGGGGGGGGGGGTTCGCTCTCTTTTTTTAGCTTTGTTTTCTGTTTTCTTTTTTTTTTATATATTTTCTTTTCTATTTTATTCTTTTAATTCCTGTTTTATAAAATATAAATACAACTCCTAAGTTAATGTTATAATTTATTCTACTGCCCCAAAAAGTTTGACACCTGATTAAAATAGTTTGCATTATTATTATTTTTAAAAGGCATTTAATTAATTGTCACAACTGCTGTTTTAATTACTTTAGAGCTTTTAAACATTTTATCAAAGCTTGGTCTCTCCACCATAATTGCTTACGATTTATTTGAAACAACCCGAACATTTTAGTTTTAATTTTTGAAAACTTTTGTTGTTTGCCATATTTTGAATTTGAATTTTGATCCGGTTTTGAACTAACGCGAGATTATCAACACTAACAGAGGTGACGTGGCATCATCAGCGTAGGTTTACTGTAGCATAATTATCCGGACGTCACATTGGCGCAGGGGGGTGGCAATCCGTGCGGGCGAAGAGGGCGCATGTGGGCGCTGGCCACGCGAGGCCCAAAAGGCCGCTGGCTGGTCGGCGATGGTGGTGACGGACCGGCGAGCTTCGATGCGTTGCTCGGTGAAGAGCAGACGGGAGAAGAGCTCATGCGGAGGAAGCGGCGGCTTGGCGTTGTGGACGGCCTCGGCAAGGTTGTCGTACTCGGCATCGAGACCCTTGATAACGTAGCCGGCGAACTCCTCATCAGTCAGCGGTCGACCAATAGAGGTTAGTGTATCCGCCAAGACCTTCATTTTGTTGAAGTATGTTGTGGCAGATGAGTCCAGTTTCTTGATGTCATCGAGCTTGCTGCGAAGAGCCATCGAGTGGGCGGTGGAGGTCTGGGCAAACGCATGTTCCAGAGTCGTCCACGCATCCAAGGAGGAGGCAACAAAGAGGCAAAGGCCAGCGACCCCGTCTCCTAGGGAGCCCTGGATGGCGGAGAGGATCGCTTGGTCTTGCTGCACCCACACACGGTGCGCCGGGTTGATGGCCGGGCCGTGGACAGTGGGGATAACCTGCGGCGGACACGGCAGGGAACCATCGACATAGCCAAGGAGGGAGCGGCTGCGGAGCAAGGGTAGAGCCTTGGCACGCCAAAACAGATAGTTGTCCGGCGTGAGACGAGTGGTGATCAGGTTGTCGAAGTGAAAAGGCCCAAAGAACATGGCAGCGTCGGTGGTAGCAACAGCGGACGCCGCAGGGGCTGCGGGTGCCACACCCGCGAGCGGATCATCGGAGGCCGCCGAGGCCGCCGGCAGGATGGCGAGTGTCGGGGACGAACCAGCGAGGGCCGCGGGTGGCGCCATCATCGCGGCGGTGGAGGCCGCCACCGTCGATGTCGCGGGAGATGGCGGGATTGGAGCCGAGAACATCGAGCCAACGGTGGTGGTGCCGAAGAATTGGGGCCTCGGCGACGCACCGGCGTGGGCGGGGAGATTGAGAAGGGCGGCCAACGTGGCGGGGAGGGCCCCGGAGCTGGCGGAACCGGAGGCGGAAGCGGTCATGGCAGCTGCGGCGACAGCGGCCCTAGGGTTGGGGGCACGGCGGCGGCGGCGGCTGAGGTGGAGTAGGACCTAGGGTTTAGGCTGATACCATGTTAAACATAGGATTTATGGGAACTGGCTCAACCCTCTAGGGGTGGCCTATCACATATATTTATAAGATTACACAATATACAGATTACACGGTTGGGCTATGTTACACGGTCTAACCGGCCACGTGGGGAGGGATTTTGTCGGCCAGGACGACGCAGCCGATGTGAGTGGTCGCCACCACGTAGTACTCGCTGAGGAGCGGGAGCTTTCTGTGGACGAAGCGACCGGTGTCGGTGTTCAACAGGAAGAATCTCCCCTCGCGGTCGAAGACCTCGTCGAGGACGATCCACCGCCGCGGCTGGAAGCGGCGGTCAGAGGTGTTGTCCTTTGGGTCGTCGGTGGCAGCATGCCAGCTGGGGCAGACGGCGCGGAAGTCCATGTAGCAGTCGACGTCGTTGGTGTCGAGGAAGGATTCGGCGATGAGGCGGAGGAGCTCGGGCGGGAGCGTGGACCACCTGGACCAGTCATCAGTCGCCATGGCCGGAACCGCCGGATCTTCCTTCACCCTTTTGGCCAAGGGCGTCGGGATCTCTTCGGGCGCGGCCGCCACCGCCGCACGCTCCAGTTCGTGCGACATGAACGCACCTCTAGCCAGTCTAGGTGGAAAAACCCAATGCCCCGATCCTCCCTGCAGAAAAGCAAACCCGAAATACACAAATTTCTAAGCGGTCAGCGTGAAGGAGAGCAGAAAATCGCACAAGAACTAGAGCGGGATTCATTTGCCAGATCTACAGAGGAAATCAACTCGTGCGCCTGCGGCACTAGGGCAAATGGGAAGCACGGACTGTCCCGAGATTTGGGGCCGGGGAAATCGGAAACATCAAAAGAACCACTATTGGATGATTATAGTTTCTTTCCTCTTTTTCCTTTGGGAACCACTAGGATCGGAGGGCCAGCGATCCATCGAACTGCTTAGCTCTCTACACCGTCCGATTGCGAGTGCCGGCCTGATGTTTGCCTTTTTTCCCCACCAGAAAGCTTGATGTTACTGTACTATTTTCTTACAATTCCTTGTGTGAAATTATGTTGTTGCGAGGATGTCAATTTTCTTCATCAAGCACAGCAAATCCTTCTTCATCAAGCATGGCAAATCCAGGCAAAACCATACTTGCTCAAGGAAATTGACAGCCTTGCCACAACATGATTTGCCGTCTTCGACGTTCGTTTCGCCATGCTAAGAAATTTGACGTTGGATTTGTAGCGAAATCCATTTCTAAGCTTTGATTTGCTTCCTAATAATTGTTTCCAAGAAGCATATCACCTCCTATCTGTGCTTCCAAGAAAAAAAAACTTGTTTTGGTAATAATTATATTTTTTTATTTGTTTCCGATAAAAAAATAAAGAAATACATCAATTTCTTTCTTTAATAACAAGCAATAACTAGCAGAGGCCCACATAATTGCGCAGACAATGTCGGCAAAGATAATGAGCGAAGATGCGGTAACTCGGTCCCAACGTGTTACAAACTAGGTGCCGTTGGATTTGGTTTGCGCACGTCGTGTAGGTTGGGTATGTTGATGTCATGCACGAGGTGGCTACAAGAGTAGGAACTCCACTGAACGCCAAAAAAACAGAGTAGGAACTCCACTTTCAATAGTCATGGCATCTCGTTCCAATGGTGATTAAATGTCTGTTTTGTTATAGTGATAACTTGGAATGAACTTATACAGAACAAAGCGCCCTCTTTGCGAGAAGATTTTTTTCGAGAAAACGCAATAGGCTTTGCGTTTCATTATATTGAAAAGAGAGATAGTTTGTTACATCCTCCTAGGAGGCACCGGTACAGACAAAACACAAAGAAAAACGTCAGTGGACGTCCCAGGTCCGTGGGAGGATGACACGCAGGCCTCGAGCACCCGCGGTTGCCCAAAGCGCAGGTTCTTCTTTGAGCCTTGCTACCAAGACGCTAGTCGATGGGGTTGCAACATTGAAAACGCAATCGTTGCGATGTTTTCAGGTCATCCGAGGGATCAGCAGCTGCGGTTGTGAGTCCTTTGTGCATCAGCTTGGGCATGGCCTGCCGCGCCGTGCGCCACCAGACAGACAGGGAACCTTCACCATTAGGCGCGCTGCATGGTAGGTGCAGCCAAGACAGAACGTCATGCCAAACCTGCTTGGTGAAGGGGCAGTCCAGGATCAGGTGGTTCATCGATTCCGGCGCCTGATAACAAAGCGGGCAGCGAGGAGGGTGCGACAGTCCACGGCGGGCGAGACGATCGGCTGTCCAGCAGCGTCCCAAGCTAGCGAGCCAGTGGAAGAACTTCACGCGCGGGGGGCCCCCAGCCCTTCCAGGTAAGCTTCCATGCCGGACAGGATGTAGAGCCGTGGAAGGTGGCGAGGTACGAGGACTGGGCGGTGTAAGTGCCTGAAGCATTCCACTTCCATTGGAGTCGGTCCGGTGGCCAGCGAGGCGGTGTGTCTCGTGGCCGACGCAGGTTCGAGCCTCGGCTCGTACGCTGCTGTCTCACATTTCTTCTCTTAATAAAAATCAGTAGGGGCTTCTCCCCCTAGTGGTCTAGTTTTCCCCCTCTTTGCGAGAAGATTGACATGATTATGATGGGCGATATGGTTGACCGTGAGATCGACGTTGCTGCAAGATTTCTAGCTATACCAATCTTATCGGGTGAAGTAAAAAAGGCCAAAGAAATATCAACATCCTTTGTTAAAGCAAAATGAGAAACAAAAAGTAATATTATTTGACACTAAACGAGTTTCTAAGGGAAGTAGGTCATAATGGCTAGCTTTATTGAATGGGAATATTGGTTGCATTGTAAGAAAGTTTTAAGGCATAAGTTCTCATTAGGCAACATAAATGTCTTCATTGCATAGTTACTTTTCGACTGGAACAGTTATTGGTCAAAACCTTTCCTTAACAAAGAAAAATATGCCATACAGTTTGAAATGAAGGAGGGATTTTTTTTGGCAGGGGACATATTGTATTTTCACGCAACTATGTAGATATTTCATAATTATAATCATCATGCATTAATATGATGTATATCAAGAACCAACCATCGGTTGGTTGTTTAGTGGAGTTGTTTTACTCTTAGACCATTAGGGATAAAGAAACACTATGTTTTATGTTCAACGTTTCTTCTTAAGCCGGATTTTTTCTGGGAGACGACATCCATGTCAAGATAGAAATGTGTCTAGACAACAACCGACTATATGAAGTTGTCACATTATCTACAGTCAAACTAATAAACAACATGTAAAATAGCTAATTACTAAGAAGTAATAATTTATTAATACATGGTGCACCTTATACTCTCGTAATGTTTTTGAGTTAGTGCTGCAGCTGGCTGATAATCTATATCATGCTTCACTTTTCTCTTAGCTAACTCAACAAAACTATAATACTTTAATCTTTCTTTACATTACCTTATTGTGCTTGCTAAATAAATTCTTCTTAATCATCTAATCTTGTACTGCGCGCTTAAGAGTAGAACTTGAAGGTCTTGGCGTCAAGGATGATTTGGCGCAACCCACCGATGGGGGAGAGCAGCATGAGCGCAACTCCAATGGCGATGAATATCCAGTTGAGGAACCATGTCAGGCTGTATCTGGCGGGCTTGCGCAGCATGAGCCAGATGATGCAGGGCAGGAAGTAGGTGGTGGGCGCGAACGCAAAGCCTCCGAAGAACCCGAGCAGGCCGTCGAAGAAGGGGAAGGTCATGCCGACGAGCATCGTGAGCGCGACGTAGGCGGAGCGGGCGGTGAGGCGGAGCGGGAGGCCGGGGGCGAACTTGAGCTTCTTGACGAGCACCGTCTCCATCATGTCGAACACCGGCATGGCGAACACCTGGTAGCTGCCGATGACGTGGACGACGACCATGAGGTTGGCGAGGGCGATGAGCCACCGCGGCTTGTCGAGGGTGATGAGGATGTTGGGGTCGACCGAGTTGCCGAAGGCGTAGTACCCGCCGAAGGCGACCGAGAAGTAGCAGAGCGCGACGATGCCGTAGGCGGCCATCACACCGCGCCACATTGGCTTCTTGGACGGCTGCTCCGGGGTGGACGGGATTGTGGCCTGGATCTCGAGCACCACATTGTGGCCGGCGAACGCGAAGGCGACCGCCCCCAGAGCGTTGAGCGCGCCGAACACATGCCCCGCCGTGGTCGCCGCCTTGAGCCCGTAGTCGACGGCTCCAACTGCAGCAGGGTGTTTGTGTAGCACGGACGCGAAGAAGGCGACCATGGAGTAGCAGATGGACATGACGGCGGCGGCGGCGGAGACGCCGGAGATGGAGTTGAAGTTGGGCATCTGGGAGAGCAGAAAGTGGACGGAGCCGAAGATCATGATGAAGTAGGTGAGGCGTATGTCCTTGCACCGGCCGTTGCACACGAGGTCGTGGAACTTCTTGAGCGACTGGCCGCCGGTGACCATGTATACGATGTCGGTGCCGACGTCGACGACGAGCTGCTGCGGCACGATGATCCAGAGGCCCAGCTTCTTCCCGAACGCGTGCTGGCCGAGCTCGTGGTAGCGGTCGAAGCGCTTGCCGGGGACCATCTCGTGCATCTCCACCATCTGCCACAGCGTGTAGAGCGTGATCCCGAAGGAGCTGGCGATGACGGCCACGCCAGGGCCCCAGCCGAGGTGCGACATGGCGAACGGGAGGCCCAGCACGCCGGCACCCACCATGGCCGTCACGTTGTGGAAGGCGGAGTAGTACCACTTGGCGGTGCGGGACGACGTGATGGGGAGCCAGTCGTCCAGGTTTACGTCCTTGAGCTTCGCCTCCGACTCCCGCTCCTTCACCGTCTCCACGTACTCCTCCAAGATATCCAACTCCGGCGACGGCGACGACGTAGTTCCTTCTTGTTGAACCGCAGGCAGTTCGATTGATCGATCGACCTCCATGATTATTCACACGACACGTACGAAGCTACAATCAATCAAGCTAGCTGGCTTAGATTGTTCGACCGCATGCAGTTGTTCGATCGTCGTCGTCGTCTTGCTCTGCACCTCTTTTCGATCGTGGTTCGTGAGTTGAGGCAGGTGGGTAGCGCTAGCTTCTGCCTCCCATGTATATCTAGGCACAAGCCAAGAACGTGAGACTTCCGGTCTTCCCAGCCCACTCGGATTCGGCATGCAAGCGCGGCTCGGATAATCGATGCATCAACGTGATCCCTTATGTTAGCTAGCCAACAGCACCAGAACGGAATTTTGTGTTGTGACCGGACTGACCAGCTTTGGAGACTGGAGTGCGTACGGAGCAGCGGAAAAAGGTCCAAAACAAACCTTGAATTTGTAGGCAAAAACTAAGTCAAACCCTGAAATCTCAAACCCCGAAATCTCAACCCCTAAAATCAGCACACTAAACTCTTTTATCCCGGTCTATTTTGAACCTCGAGAGGACTTAGCCAGTATTCGCGCGCTCTGCTATGGTTTTTCTTTGATTGTTTTTGTTTTCTTTTATTTTTTCTTTTTCACACATATCTATTTCTTTTAGTACCGAATCAACATTTTTAACGCACACATGAAATATTTTTGATAAATTTTGATATTTGCAAATACATGATGTGCATTTTCATGCAAAAAAGTACATTCTGTACAATTTTTAAAATACATGTTTTCAAAACTTTTTTGAATGCATGGTAATATTTTTCCAGAAACTACATGTTTTACATTTTCTTAATGATAATAAACATTTTTATAAAACTACATGAACATTCCTTTACATTGTTCAATATTTTTAAAATTGTATACACTTTTTTCAAACACATGTCACGTATATTCTATTAAGGGTATGACACATTTTTTTACAACACACAAACATTTTTTTACATTGTACACACGTTCACTTTAGCTATATGACAGTCGCCTGAGTTTAGAATTGTGGTTAGTCGAACTTTTTGGCCGTTGGATCATGCTTTGAGATTCATGTGTTTCTTTCTTTTCTATGGGTGTGAACGTGGCTCTGTTGGGCTGGGTTTGGTTGACTGGCCCCAATTTAGGGTCAGCCGATTCGCTCCTGGGCTCGATGTGGTGCCCGTTAAGCTCTTGGACCTGTTATCTGGTGAGCCCAGCCCGCATCGCGCTGTATTGTCCACTCGCTGGTCGCGTGCGGTCAATCAATTCATGTCTCTGTCCGTCACTCTCCCTTGCTTTCTGTCGCCTCCTCTCCCCTTCTCGAGCTAGGATTCGTCGACTATTTTTGTGTTATTGTGATTTCCCCTCTTCTTATCTTTTAGATCTGCTTGAGTTCTGCATATATTTTTAGTTCTTTGAGGCTTTATTTGATGTTCTTTTTGCAGGTTTTGCTCTAGTTGGTGCTTGGGTTAGGGTTCTTGTGCTGCATCCGCGAGCAAATATGCTATTTCAGGTATGTGTATGCTCATTCTCTTGTGCTTTGACTTAGTATTTGTGGTGTTATGTGTGATGTGTAGGTGAGTTTTTTTGGTATGAGTGTGATTTGGCTAGGGTTTGGTCAGATTCCCCTTCTGTGATTTAATCTTTTTCTTGATCATATTCTTGTGTTAGGTCCTATTAGTTCTTAGTTTGGTTCCCATCCCTAATGTTTTACTGGTGGATTAGATCTCTGGTAGGTGAAGTTCATTTCCCTGTTGACTTGCGCTTGTATTTTTGTTGATTTACAAGGATGAGAATGGTTGTGCTAGGTATTGATTAAATTCTTTTGTAGTTTTGTAGGTGATTCGGTTTGATTGATGTGTAGTAGGTAAGTTTTTAGGTCTTAAATTTATTAATTAGGTTAATTATTAAGTATACTGCAAAAAGTGTTAATTTTTCCCATTAGGGTTTTCTACTTGATGATTAATTATCATGATTTGGTTAGGGTTTGTGAGTCTCCACCATTTGTCCAATATATTTCTTTTTTCTGATCAGGTCCTTAGTGATTTGCTATTATTGTTTTGTTAGGGAATATTTGGTTTTAGATTGGTTCCTATCTCAAATATTTTTATTTTGGGGTCTACATTTGTTGCACTTTGAGTTGATTATGTTGTTTATGTGCCTTATGAACTTGCATAGTCTTTTTTTTCATTGTTGTGCTTGAGGTCTTTGTGAATCTTGAGCTCTTTACTCAATGTTTAGTTGATGCATTTGAGGTTTGTCCTTGTTTGGGTTTATGGTTCAGTTGCAAAAGGCCATTCTTTTTTTGTGGAATGTCGTTCAATGAGTGTAAGCCTGATGGCCGACCCTGAGTTATGCGTAATTAGCTCTGGTGCCACTTTAGAAGTAGATTTGTTATTGACTTTTTTTGCTAGTTTAGTTGTTATATTTGCATGTTATTTCTGGAAAATGGTTACCAATAGAATTTTATCAGAATTTCTAGGAAATGGTCCAGATGGATTACTAGTAGAATTTTAGCAGTAGAATTTTATCAGAATTTCTGGGTAATGGTTAAATGGGATCTCAAGGGATTGCTTGACGATTTCCATTCGGGAAACTTAGACATTTCAAGATTGAACTATGGTATCATTACCCTGGTACCTAAGGTCAAACATGCTAGGAAAATACAGAAATTTAGAACAATTTGCCTTCATAATGTTAGCTTCAAGATCATAATAAAAGTGTTAATGAACATGCTTAGCAAGGTTATCAAACCAATAATTTCCCCAAACCAGACAACATTTATAAAAGGGAGATATATAATGGAAGGAGTAGTGGTGTTACACGAAGCCTTAAATACAGTTCACAAAAAGAAACAGAGTGCTCTCCTGTTTAAGGTGGATTTTGAGAAAGCATATGATAATCAAGTGGTCCTTTGTTTACAAAATTATGAAACGAAAGAACTTACCTGACCAATGGTGTGATCTGGTGATGCACATTATGATTGGGGGGTGATACGTCTCCAATGTATCTATAATTTTTTATTGTTCAATGCTATTATATTATCTGTTTTGGATGTTTTACATGCATTAATATGCTATTTTATATTATTTTTGGGACTAACTTATTAACCTAGAGCCCAGTGCCAGTTTCTATTTTTTCCTTGTTTTTGAGTTTTACAGAAAATGAATATCAAACCGAGTCCAAACGGAATAAAACTTTCTTGATGATTTTTCTTGGACCAGAAGACACACGTAGGACTTGGAGATGAAGTTAGAGGAGTCCCGAGGAGGCCACAAGCCTCAGGGCGCGCCCCCTGGCGTGTGGGCCCCTCAGATCTCCTGTAAACCTAATTCTTGGCCTATAAATTCCTAAATATTCCCAAACGACCAGAAGCGTCCACCAAAATACTTTTCCGCCGTTGTAACCTTCTGTTCCCGTGAGATCCCATCTTGGGGCCTTTTCCGGCATCCTGCCGGAGGGGGATTCGATCATGGAGGGCATCTGCATCAACTCTATTGCGCCTCCGATGAAGCGTGAGTAGTTTACCACAGACCTACGGGTCCCTAGCCAGTAGCTAGATGACTTCTTCTCTCTCTTTGATTCTCAATACCATGTTCTCCTCGATGTTCTTGGAGATCTATCCGATGTAATCTTCTTTTGCGGTGTGTTTGTCGAGATCGATGAATTGTGGATTTATGATCAGCTTATCTACGGATATTATTTGGATCTTCTCTGAATTCTTATATGCATGATTTGATATCTTTGTATTTCTCTTCGAATTATCGGTTTGGTTTGGCCAACTAGATTGGTTTTTCTTGCAATGGGAGAGGTGCTTAGTTTTGGTTCAATCATGCGGTGTCCTCGCCCAGAGACAAAGTAGGGGTAGTGAGGCACGTATTTGTTTGTTGCCATCAAGGGTAAAAAGATGGGGTTTTCATCATATTGCTTGAGTTTATCCCTCTACATGTCATCTTGCTTAAGGCGTTACTCCGTTCTTATGAACTTAATACTCTAGATGCATGCTGGATAGCGGTCGATGTGTGGAGTAATAGTAGTAGATGTAGGCAGGAGTCGGTCTACTTGACACAGACGTGATGCCTATATTCATAATCATTGCCTTGGATATCGTCATAACTTTGCGCTTTTCTATCAATTGCTCGACAGTAATTTGTTCACCCACCATATTATTTGCCTTCAAGAGAGAAGCCTCTAGTGAAACCTATGGCCCCGGGTGTATTTCCTTGATATATTTTCATATCTATATATCAAAAATACGAAAAATACCTTGCTGCAATTTATTTACTTTTGTTTTGTTTTACGTTTTAATAATCTTTTATATCTATCTCTCTCAGATCTCACCATTGCAAGTGACCGTGAAAGGATTGACAACCCCTTTATCGCGTTGGGTGCAAGTGTTTGATTGTTTGTGTAGGTGCATATATTGGGGACTTGCATGTTTCTCCTACTGGATTGATACCTTGGTTCTTAACTGAGAGAAATACTTATCTCTACTTTGCTGCATCACCCTTTCCTCTTCAAGGGAAAAACCAACGCAAGCTCAAGAAGTAGCAGGGGGCATGTGGGTGTTAAGGTAAATGACATTATTGGACCTTATTTTAAAACCTTCAAAGGGCTTATGCAGGGAGATTCCCTGTCTCCCCTTTTATTTGATATAGCTGCTGATGCACTGGCCATCAATCTAGACAAAGCTAAGCAGGAGGGATTTGTTAAAGGAGTACTTTCAGAGTATAACAACTGTGAAATCAACATGTTACAATATGTTGATGACACAATTTTCCTTTTGCAAGATGATGAAGAAAGTGCAAAAAACCTAAAATTCATTTTAACAGCTTTTGAACAAATTTCTGGACTAACTATAAATTTCCACAAGAGTGAAATCTTTTTGTTTGGAGAAGCTATAAATAAAACTGATATATGTATCAGGAGATTTTTACATGTGAGGTGGGGAAAATACCCATAAAGTATCTAGGATTACCTGTGTTGATGTAAGATTGGGGAATAAATTCTAGAAGGGGGTCACTGAAAAAATTGAAAAAAGACGTGCGTGTTGGCAAGGCAGGCTATTGAATATGGCTGGGAGAGTGATCCCGGTACAAGCTTGCCTTACCAATATTCCTATTTTTATGATGTCCTTTTACCCTTTGCCCGTTGGAGTCAGGAAAAAAGATGATTTCTTTAGAGCTAGACTTGTTTGGCAAGAAGATGAAAACAAGAGAAAATATCACTTAGTCAACTGGAAAACTTGTTGCCTACCAAAAGAACAAGGGGGCCTTGAGATTATTCATTTGGAAATCATGAATAAAGCTTTGTTAGCCAAATGGCTATGGAAAATGAAAACTGAAATAGGAACCTGGGTGGATATTTTGATGAACAAATATGTCCAGAACAAATGCTTATCTGTAATAGAGAAGAAACTTGGAGATTCCAGTTTTGGTGCAGTTTGATGGGAGTTAAAAAAATATAGTTCCGACATGTCAAGAAGAAACTCGGGGGGGGGGGGGGGTAAGACTAGGTTCTAGGAAGATTGGTGGGTAGGATCTAAGCCACTAAAGGATTTATATCCCAGGCTATACAACATTAATTTTGATCACAACATATCGGTTGCAGATGCCATAAATAGAGGGTGGCAAGCATTTACTTTTAGACGTACTTTGACTGGGGAAACAATAGAACTATGGAATAGCTTGAAGGCAAGATGTGAGGAGGTAAGGATGCATGGTGGAAAAGATCAACCACTCTGGATGCTTACTAAAAATAGGGAATTTTTTGTGAAATCATTATACTCCTTTCTGATCAATGATGGTGTTGGATTTACACATAAATTCCTGTGGAAAATTAAAATACCTGCTAAGATCAAAATGTTCTTCTAGTTATTTACTAGAAAGAGCATATTAACCAAAGACAACTTGATCAAAAAATGATGGAAGGGAGGGAAAGAATGTCTGTATTGTGGACAAGATGAAAACATTGACCATCTTTTCTTTGAATGCTCTGCGGTTAGATTGGTATGGAGTTTAGTCAAATGTGCTTTCGATCTTAGAACAACTCCAAAAAATTCAAGTGATTTCTTAGATATATGGATTAAAACTTTCAGAAAGCCTGAGAAAAATTTAGTACTAGTTGGAATATTTGCTATTTCTGGGCTCTCTGGAAATGTAGAAATGATATTATCTTCAGATCAAAAAAAATATATGATCCAATGATATTCATTAGAATTATGTGCAACTGGATTGCTGACTGGTCGGTTTTGCAGAGAAAAAAGCCGAAACAAAAACTACTGCTGTTGGGAGCAAAGCTAATCGAGCGGGTAGCAAGTGAGATATACAAGGCGTCGCGGGGGTGGAGGCTTGGGACGCGGCGTCTGGAATGTTGACTCCAGCTATTCTTCAAAGGCCTATGTTCTTTGATTTTAGCTTTGTAATATCGTGCTTGTTGGAGATTATCTGAACTTATGTAAGAGATGCATGACTTTTGTGCTCCGATATCCGTAGTTTGTCGAATGTTTCAAACCCGATTACTCTGAACGGGATTACCTGGCTGTTGCTAGTTTGGTTTCATTAATGAAATCAGAGGGAAACCTCTTTCGGTTAAAAAAGACATGATGGAGACGGTGCCCATCAAGAAGCTCATGTTCAGCCCCGGCCTACCTCACCGCCCACTCCGCCTATGTCGAGCTCGCGATGCTCGTCGGCATGACCTTCCCCTTCTTCGATGGCATGCTCGGGTTCTTTGGAGGCTTCACATTCGCGCCAACAACATACTTCCTGCCCTGCATCATCTGGCTCATGCTACGCAAGCCCACCAGATACAACGTCACATGGTTCCTCAACTGGATATTCATCGTGATCAGAGTTCTGCTCATGTTGTTGTCCCCCATCGGCGGGTTGTGCCCAAATCATCCTTGACGCCAAGACTTTCAAGTTCTACTCTTAAGCAGCGTCACAAGATGAGATAATTTAGGAGAATTTATTTAGGGATGCTCTTGATACGTCTCCAACGTATCTATAATTTTTTATTGTTCCAAGCTATTAAATTATATGTTTTGGATGTTTTATATGCATTAATATGCTATTTTATATTATTTTTGGGACTAACCTACTAACCTAGGGCCCAGTGCCAGTTCCTTTTTTTCCTTGTTTTAGAGTTTTGCAGAAAAGGAATACCAAACGGAGTCCAAACGGAATAAAACCTTCGCGGTGATTTTTCTTGGACCAGAAGATACCCAGGAGACTTGGAGATGAAGTTGGAGGAGCCACGAGGCGGCCACAAGGGTAGAGGGCACACCCTGGGGGGTAGGGTGCGCCGCCCTATCTCGTGGGCACCCCGTGACCCTCCTGACCTAATTCTTTCACCTATATATTCACATATATTCCCAAACCACTAGAGGAATCCACGGAAACACTTTTCCTCCGCCGCAACCTTCTGTACCCGTGAGATCCCATCTAGGTACCTTTTCCGGCACCCTGTCGGAGGGGGATTCGATCACGGAGGGCTTCTACATCAACTCTATTGCCCTTCCGATGAAGCATGAGTAGTCTACCTCAGACCTACGGGTCCATAGCTAGTAGCTAGATGGCTTCTCCTCTCTCTTTGATTCTCAATACCATGTTCTCCTTGATGTTCTTGGAGATCTATTCGATGTAATACTTTTTTGCGGTGTGTTTGCCGAGATCTGATGAATTGTGGATTTATGATCAGCTTATCTATGAATATTATTTGAATCTTCTCTGAATTCTTTTATGCATGATTTGATATCTTTGTAATTCTCTTCGAACTATCGGTTTGGTTTGGCCAACTAGATTGGTTTTTCTTGCAATGGGAGAAGTGCTTAGCTTTGGGTTCAATCTTGCGGTGTCCTTTCCCAGTGACAGTAGGGGCAGCAAGGCACGTATTGTATTGTTGCCATCGAGGATAAAAAGATGGGGTTTACATCATATTGCTTGAGTTTATGCCTCTACGTCATGTCATCTTACTTAATGCGTTACTCTGTTCTTCATGAACTTAATACTCTAGATGCAGGCAGGAGTCGGTCGATGTGTGGAGTAATATTAGTAGATGCAGAATTGTTTCGGTCTACTTGATACGGACGTGATGCCTATATTCATGATCATTGCCTTAGATATCGTCATAACTTTGCGCTTTTCTATCAATTGCTCGACAGCAATTTGTTCACCCACCGTATTATTTCCTATCTTGAGAGAAGCCTCTAGTGAAACCTATGGCCCCCGGGTCTATTTTCCATCATATAGGTTTCCGATCTACTATTTTGCAATATTTTACTTTCCGATCTATAAACCAAAAATATTTACTTTTACCGTTTGTTTACTTTCATCTATCTCTATCAGATCTCACTTTTGCAAGTAACCGTGAAGGGATTGACAACCCCTTTATTACGTTGGGTGCAAGTTGTTTGATTGGTTGTGCAGTTATTGGTGATTTGTGTGTTGTCTCTTACCGGATTGATACCTTGGTTCTCAAACTGAGGAAAATACTTATCTCTACTTTGCTGCATCACCCTTTCCTCTTCAAGGGAATAACCAACGCAAGCTGAAGAAGTAGCAGGAAGAATTTCTGGTGCCGTTGCCGGGAAGATCTATGCCAAGTCAAGACATACCAAGTACCCATCATAAACTCTCATCTCTTGCATTACACTATTCGCCATTCGCCTCTTGTTTTCCTCTCCCCCACTTCTAAAACGATTTTCAAAAAGATTTGCCTGTTCTTCGCCCTTCTTCTGTTCGACTTCTTCGTTTGCTTTTTGTGTGCTTGTGTGTTGGTGTGCTTTCCTGTCTTTATGGCTCAACCAAAGAACGTTGATCCTCACTCTAGGAGGATGGAAGAAATTGAAAATAGGGACAATTACAATTCTCCCCCTAACTTGAGCCACCACCTGGGATTTGCCCCTAGTTTTCAGGTATGCTCAAAAATACCCCTCTTCCGTCTGTGGCCCTTACAGAAATCCCCCTCCGGGCCGTTTCCATCGGGTCAATGGTCTTTGACCGGTAACTGGGCGTCTGTTGGACATTTTTGCCCCTGGTTCTTACATGTGGGCCCGCATTAAAACATTATCCACTCGCTCACTCTCTTCTCCCTCGCGATGCACCTCTTCTCTCGTTCCCCTCTTGGCGACCGAAACCCTAAACCTAGGTCACCCTAAATCCCTCACCGGCGGTCCAGTAGCTGCGGCGGATCTGTAGGACTGTGGGCGTCGGGATGCGGTGGGAGTGGAGGTGATTATCCATCGTCTATTTGCCTCTGCTATGGTGCTAAAGGAGGCGGTGTCGACAAGAGATGGCGGCAGTCGATGATTGCGGTGGTGCCAAAGAAGTATCCAGGCATACGACATAGACGACAGGAATGCAAATTCCAGCAGGGTAAATTTCTTTGAATCTTGACCTAGATCTGTGTTCTGTTACTGTACATAGATTTAGCCCGATTGAATGCGCTCTTAGTGGTTTGTACATGCTTGTAATGTCATTTATATTGCAATTATCGTAGGATGAAACCAGAGAGAGCTTTTCGTCTCAACTGTAGAATGGAGACCACTATTATATGCAATGGTGGCACAAAAAGGAGCCGGTACAGGCTTCACATTTCCTTTTGTGGTGGACAAAACATCAACATTTGTCCAATTTAGAGGTGCTATAAGTGATAAATATCCATGGGGTATTTTTGATGCTGTAGAATTTATATATTGGGACATGCAGAATACTGTATGGGTGCGAGTTCAAAATGATGATGAGTTAGGGGTTATGTTTTCCACAAATGCTGAGAGCAATTCAGTGCAACTGGAAATTAATGTCATACAAAGGAAAAGAGGGGAAACAGAGAGCAGAGTAGCAAGATCTGCACCCAATTCTTCACAGCCTAGAGGCAATCAAACTAGTAGAAGGAAAGCATCAGCTAGTAGAAGGAAAGTAGCAACTAGTAGTTCACAGTCTCAAATGTGTGCATCTAGAGGAAGGAAATCAGCAGCTGCAACTTCAGAGCCTGATAGTAGTGAGGCTAGAAGAGGAAATGGAACTCACAGCACAGTACAACAACCAGGGACCCCAAGTGCCAACTTGCCTAGTCAACCATGTCCTGAGTATAGGAAAGCAACAACAGATCCAATCATAGAAGAGGAATTTCTTGATGAAGTGCCCACAGACGATGAGGATGAAAGAATGCACCCAGAGTTTGTTGTTAGGAAACCACCCAATGAGGACGATGGTGAAGATTACATTCCACCCCCACAATTTGAGGAGACAGACTCTGATGAAAGAGAGGAGGACATGGACATGGAATATTCTGAGACAGAGGATGAGGGTAGGCCTAATGTGCAGTATAACAGAGATGATCCTTCTTTAGCAGAAGGAACTATATTTTCAGATGTCATAGATTGTAGGAATGCACTTGCCACCTTTTCAATCAAGATCCAAAGTGAATTTATAATTGACAAGAGTGAGCCCAGTAGACTAACTGTTCACTGTGCTTACAAAAGGTGTAAGTGGAGGATGCATGCCTCTAGAATGAGAAATAGCACACTGATACGTCTCCAACGTATCTATAATTTTTGATCGTTCCATGCTATTATATTATCTGTTTTGGATGTTTAATGGGCTTTAATATGCTCTTTTACATTATTTTTGGGACTAACCTATTAACCGGAGGCCCAGTGCTAGTTGCTGTTTTTGCCTATTTCAGTGTTTCGCAGAAAAGGAATATCAAACGGAACGAAACCTTCACGAGGATCTTTCTTGGAACAAACGCAATCGAGGAGACTTGGAGTGGAAGTCAGAGACGCAAGGAGGTGGACACGAGGCAGGAGGGCGCGCCCAGGGGGTAGGCGCGCCCCCACCCTCGTTGGCCCCTCTTAGCTCCACCGACCTACTTCTTTCGGCTATATATACTCTTATACCCGGAAAACATCCATGAGAGCCACGAAACCACTTTTTCACCGCCGCAACCTTCTGTACCCATGAGATCCCATCTTGGGGCCTTTTCCGGCGATCTGCCGGAGGGGGATTCGATCATAGAGGGCTTCTACATCAACACCGTAGCCTCTCCGATGATGTGTGAGTAGTTTACCACAGACCTTCGGGTCCATAGTTATTAGCTAGATGGCTTCTTCTCTCTCTTTGGTTCTCAATACAAAGTTCTCCTCGATGTTCTTGGAGATCTATTCGATGTGATACTTTTTGCGGTGTGTTTGCCGAGATCTGATGAATTGTGGGTTTATGATCAAGATTATCTATGAACAATATTTGGTTCTTCTCTGAATTCTTATATGCATGTTTTGATATCTTTGCAAGTCTCTTCGAATTATCGGTTTAGTTTGGCCTACTAGATTGATCTTTCTTGCAATGGGAGAAGTGCTTAGCTTTGGGTTCAATCTTGCGGTGTGCTTTCCCAATGACAGTAGGGGCAGCAAGGTACGTATTGTATTGTTGCCATCGAGGATAAAAAGATGGGGTTTATATCATATTGCTTGAGTTTATCCCTCTACATCATGTTATCTTGCCTAATGAGTTACTCTGTTCTTATGAACTTAATACTCTAGATGCATGCTGGATAGCAGTCAATGTGTGGAGTAATAGTAGTAGATGCAGAATCATTTTGGTCTACTTGACACGGACGTGATGCCTATGTTCATGATCATGCCTAGATATTCTCATAAGTATGCGCTTTTCTATCATTTGCTCGACAATAATTTATTCACCCACCATAATATATGCTATCTTGAGAGAAGCCACTAGTGAAACCTATGGCCCCCGGGTCTATTTTATATCATATTAGTTTCCCGTCAACTTGCTAATTTCTATCGCCGTTTATTTTGCAATCTTTACTTTCCAATCTATACAACAAAAATACCAAAAATATTTATCTTATTATCTTTATCAGATCTCACTTTTGCAAGTGGCCGTGAAGGGATTGACAACCCCTTTATCATGTTGGTTGCAAGGTTCTTGATTGTTTGTGCAGGTACTAGGTGACTTGCGTGTAGTCTCCTACTGGATTGATACCTTGGTTCTCAAAAACTGAGGGAAATACTTACGCTACTTTGCTGCATCACCTTTTTCTCTTCAAGGGAAAACCAACGCATGCTCAAGAGGTAGCAAGAAGGATTTCTGGCGCCGTTGCTGGGGAGATCTATGCTCAAGTCAAGACATACCTAGTACCCATCATAAACTCTTCTCCCTCGCATTACATTATTTGTCATTTGCCTCTCGTTTTCCTCTCCCCCACTTCACCTTTGCCATTTTATTCGCCCTTTTTCGTTCATCTCTTTTTGCTTGCTTCTTGTGTGTCCGTGTGTTAGATCGTTTGTTTCACCGTCATGGCTAGTCCTTCTATCATTGTTAGTACTCCAAATAATGAAGTTCTTAATTTTAAACAAAGGGAGGGAGAAAATCTAAAAGATGCTTGGTATAGAATTTGCAATGCTTAGAATAGATCCACTAGGAAGCAATATACTTCCATTCTTCTTGCCAATTTTTACGTAGGCATCACTCCTTGGAATAGATATATTCTTGATACCATTATCGGAGGGAATTTCTTGGGTAGCCATACTTTCGATTCTTATAATGCTATGATAGATTTGTTAGGCCCACCACCTCTTTTGGTTAATGGAACTATTTTAACTTTGGAACATGTGATGCAAAGGCTTGATATTATTGAAAATAAAATTACCACTGTAGAGTTGATCGAGAATTTGGAGAAAAAGATCCACAACCAAATTACCCAATATGGATCTAAGGTAGGAGTTACTTTGATTTTTTTAGAGAAAAGGAACCCATAGTTAATGAAAAGATAGATCAAGATTCCGCTAGAATTGATAAACTTGAGGATATTATTACCAACTTAGGGTCTGACTTTTCTGCCGTTAGAAACACCTCAAACCTTCTTCCTACCAAAGTTGCCAAGTTTATGCATGTTCCTAAAAATAAGGGTGAATCTTCTAGTAAGGAGAATGAAGATCTCAAATCAATAAGTGTTCACCCCAACTTTTTTGCTATCATTAAGGAACCTTTTGCTACAAATGAATTTCTTGATTTCTTGCCTAAAAGTTTGATCATTAACAAAAGGAAAGAATCTCCTAAGGGTTATAAGTGTTCAATTGAAGAATTGCACACTAAACATGATAATACTACATCTATTCTTGCTTTATGCCTAGCTAGGGGCGTTAAACGATAGCGCTTGTTGGGTGGCAACCCACTTTTTTTTGTTCCTTGCTTTTTGTTCATGTTTAGTAATAAATAATTCATCTAGCCTCTGTTTAGATGTGGTTTTATGTTTTAATTAGTGTTTGTGCCAAGTAGAAGCTTTGGGAGACTTGGGTGAAGTCTTTGCGATCTTGCTGTAAAAAACAGAAACTTTAACGTTCACGATATTAGCTGCCATTTTTTACTGGAGAGTCATTTTAGGTTGATTCTTTTTGAAGATGATTAATAGAAAAATTACTCACGTCCACCAATTTATTTCATAATGTTTGGAGTTACAGAAGTATTCGTTTGATATAGATTATTACAGACTGTTCTGTTTTTGACAGATTCTGTTTTTTGTGTGTTGTTTGCTTATTTTGATGAATCTATGGCTAGTATCGGGGGGTATGAACCATAGAGAAGTTGGAATACAGTAGATTTAACACCAATAAAAATAAATAATGAGTTCATTACAGTACCTTAAAGTGGTGGTTTGTTTTCTTACACTAACGGAGCTCATGAGATTTTCTGTTTAAGTTTTGTGTTGTGAAGTTTTCAAGTTTTTGGGTAAAGATTTGGTGGATTTTGGAATAAGGAGTGGCAAGAGCCTAAGCTTGGGGATTCCCAAGGCACACCAAGGTAAAATTCAAGGACAACCAAAAGCCTAAGCTTGGGGATGCCCCAGAAGGCATCCCCTCTTTCGTCTTCTTCTATCGGTAACTTTACTTGAGGCTATATTTTTATTCACCACATGATATATGTTTTGCTTGGAGGGTCTTGTATGATTTGAGTCTTTGCTTTTTAGTTTACCACAGTCATCCTTGCTGTACACACCTTTTGGGAGAGACACACATGAATCGTAATTTATTAGAATACTCTATGTTCTTCACTTATATCTTTTGAGCTAGATAATTTTGCTCTAGTGCTTCACTTATATCTTTTTAGAGCACGGTGGTGGTTTTATTTTATAGAAATTATTGATCTCTCATGCTTCACTTATATTATTTTGAGAGTCTTTAAGAACAGCATGGTAATTTGCTTTGGCTATAAAATTAGTCCTAATATGATGGGCATCCAAGATGGGTATAATAAAAACTTCCATATAGAGTGCATTGAATACTATGAGAAGTTTGATACCTTATGATTGTTTTGAGATATGAAGATGGTAATATTAGAGTCGTGCTAGTTGAGTAATTGTGAATTTGAGAAATACTTGTGTTGAAGTTTACAAGTCCCGTAGCATGCACGTATGGTAACTGTTGTGTAACAAATTTGAAGCATGAGGTGTTTCTTTGATTGTCCTCCTTATGAGTGGCGGTCCGGGACGAGCGATGGTATTTTCCTACCAATCTATCCCCCTAGGAGCATGCGCGTAGTGCTTGGTTTTGATGACTTGTATATTTTTGCAATAAGTATGTGAGTTCTTTATGACTAATGTTGAGTCCATGGATTATACGCACTCTCACCCTTCCATCATTGCTAGCCTCTTCGGTACCGTGCATTGCCCTTTCTCACCTTGTGAGTTGGTGCAAAGTTCGCCGGTGCATCCAAACCCCGTGATATGATACGCTCTATCACACATAAGCCTCCTTATATCTTCCTCAAAACATCCACCATACCTACCTATTATGGCATTTCCATAGCCATTCCGAGATATATTGCCATGCAACTTTCCACTGTTCCGTTTATTATGACACACTTCATCATTGCCATATTGCCTTGCATGATCATGTAGTTGACATCGTATTTGTGGCAAGGCCACCATGCATAATTTTTTATACATGTCACTCTTGATTCATTGCCCATCCCGGTATACCACCGGAGGCACTCATATAGAGTCATATTTTGTTCTAGTATCGAGTTGTAGTCCTTGAGTTGTAAATAAATAGAAGTGTGATGATCATCATTATTAGAGCATTGTCCCGTGTGAGGAAAAAAAGAGAAGGCTAAAAAAATGAGCGAAAAAGAGAGAAGGGGCAATGTTACTATCCTTTTTCCACACTTGTGCTTCAAAGTAGCACCATGATCTTCATGATAGAGAGTCTCTTATTTTGTCACTTTCATATACTAGTGGGAATTTTTCATTATAGAACTTGGCTTGTATATTGCAACAAGTTGGATGCACACCCACTTAGTTTCTTTTGTTGAGCTTTCATACATTTATAGCTCTAGTGCATCCGTTGCATGGCAATCCCTGCTCCTCGCATTGACATCAATTGATGGGCATCTCCATAGCCCGTTGATTAGCCGCGTCAATGTGAGACTTTCTCCTTTTTTGTCTTCTCCACACAACCTCCATCATCATATTCTATTCCATCCATAGTGCTATGTCCATGGCTCGCGCTCATGTATTGCGTGAAAGTTGAAAAAGTTTGAGAATACTAAAGTATGAAACAATTGCTTGGCTTGTCATCGGGGTTGTGCATGATGAGAGCATTTTGTGTGACGAAGATGGAGCATGGCCAAACTATATGATTTTGTAGGGATGAGCTTTCTTTGGCTATGTTATTTTGAGAAGACATAATTGCTTAGTTAGTATGCTTGAAGTATTATTATTTTTATGTCAATATTAAACTTTTGTCTTGAATCTTTCGGATCTGAACATTCATGCCACAATAAAGAAAATTGCATTGAAAATTATGTTAGGTAGCATTCCACATCAAAAATTCTGTTTTTATCATTTACCTACTCGAGGACGAGTAGGAATTAAGCTTGGGGATGCTGATACGTCTCCAACGTATCTATAATTTTTGATCCTTCCATGCTATTATATTATCGGGCTTTAATATGGTCTTTTATATTATTTTTGGGACTAACCTATTAACCAGAGGCCCAGTGCCAGTTGGTGTTTTTTTGCTTATTTTAGTGTTTCGCAGAAAAGGAATATCAAACGGAATCCAAACAGAACAAAACCTTCGCGAGGATCTTTCTTGGAACAAACGCAATCCAGGAGACTTGGAGTGGAAGTTAGAGACGCAACGAGGCATCCACGAGGCAGGAGGGCGTGCCCGGGGGGGGGGGGGGGGGGTAGGCGCGCCCCACACCCTCGTGGGCCCCTCCTAGCTCCACCGACCAACTTCTTTCGCCTATATATACTCTGATACCCTGAAAACATCCAGGAGAGCCACGAAACCACTTTTCCACCGCCGCAACCTTCTGTACCCGTGAGATCCCATCTTGGGTCCTTTTCCGGCGGTCTGCCGGGGGGGATTCGATCACGGAGGGCTTCTCCATCAACACCATAGCCTCTCCTATGATGTGTGAGTAGTTTACCACAGACATTCGGGTCCATACTTATTAGCTAGATGGCTTCTTCTCTCTCTTTGGTTCTCAATACAAAGTTCTGCTCGATGTTCTTGGAGATCTATTCGATGTAATACTTTTTGCGGCGTGTTTGCCGAGATCCGATGAATTGTGGGTTTATGATCAAGATTATCTATGAACAATATTTGGTTCTTCTCTGAATTCTTATATGCATGATTTGATATCTTTGCAATTCTCTTCGAATTATCAGTTTAGTTTGGCCTACTAGATTGATCTTTCTTGCAATGGGAGAAGTGCTTAGCTTTGGGTTCAATCTTGCGGTGTCCTTTCCCAGTGACAGTAGGGCAGCAAGGCACGTATTGTATTGTTGCCATCGAGGATAAAAAGATGAGGTTTATATCATAAAGCTTGAGTATATCCCTCTACATCATGTCATCTTAATATTTTTGGAATTAATAAAAATACTGGCGAAAGAATCAACACCAGGGGGGCCACACCCTGTCCATGAGGGTGGAGGGCGCGCCCCCTGCCTCGTGGGCCCCCTGAGGCTCCACCGACGTCAACTCCAACTCTATATATTCACGTTCGGGGAGAAAATATCAGAGAGAAGGATTCATGGCGTTTTATGATACGGAGCCGCCGCCAAGCCCTAATCTCTCTCGGGAGGGCTGATCTGGAGTCCGTTCGGGGCTCCGGAGAGGGGAATCCGTCGCCGTCATCATCATCAACCATCCTCCATCACCAATTTCATGATGCTCACCGCCGTGCGTGAGTAATTCCATCGTAGGCCTGCTGGACGGTGATGGGTTGGATGAGATTTATCATGTAATCGAGTTAGTTTTGTTAGGGTGTGATCCCTAGTATCCATTATGTTCTGAGATTGATGTTGTTATGACTTTGCTATGCTTAATGCTTGTCACTAGGCCCCGAGTGCCATGATTTCAGATCTGAACCTATTATGTTTTCATGAATATATGTGAGTTCTTGATCCTATCTTGCAAGTCAATAGTCACCTACTATGTGTTATAATCCGGTAACCCCGAAGTGACAATAATCGGGACCACTCCTGGTGATGACCGTAGTTTGAGGAGTTCATGTATTCACTAAGTGTTAATGCTTTGGTCCGGTACTCTATTAAAAGGAGGCCTTAATATCCCTTAGTTTCCAATAGGACCCCGCTGCGATGGGAGGGTAGAACAAAAGATGTCATGCAAGTTCTATTCCAAAAGCACGTATGACTATATTCGGAATACATGCCTACATTACATTGATGAACTGGAGCTAGTTCTGTGTCACCCTATGTTATAACTGTTGCACGAGGAATCGCGTCCGACATAATTATACATCACTGATCCAATGCCTACGAGCTTTTCACATATTGATCTGTGACACCCAAATTTTTTGGCCTTGTTTTGTTTATTAAAATATTGCCAGGAAATAAAACTTTTCCAATTGTCAAGTTTTACCTTTTGTGATATTGGATTTTTGCCTCTAGTGGGAGAAACCTTCAAAGGTATTGTTGGAACTGATTTCTCTCTAAGATAAAACAATTATTTATTCAGTGGATTCAAATGTTGCAAGATTTATTTATTCAAAAAGCTTTCTTTCTTTAAAATGATTCCTTTTGCATTTGGGGCCTATTTGCACTACAACCTCTTGACAAATGCTTTTAAAAATTCCACCAAAATTTGGGGATGTCATGTGATGTTTCCACATAACTTTTATGCAAAGATACCTTCTGGCCATTGGAGATTTTGAGCCCTACACCAATTTTTCCAATCTGGTCCAGTAGGCACTTTTGCACTGCAACCCATTTAAATATTTCTTCAAAAATTCTTCCAAGTGTTTGGAGATGACAGTGGATGCATACAATTCATCTTCAAGCAAAAAAACCAATGATGTTCTTTGAAAAATTTGAGTGGATCAACCTCTTTTGCATTCTGGTCCAATTTGATGATTTGTACAGCAAACTTAATTTTCTTTGCTCTAGCAACCCTGAGCTTTCTCCTACTTGTAGCCCTCCCTACCAAACTCTTAAGTCCAGGAGATTGGGCTCATTGGAGATTTTGAAGTGCATGTTCTAAACCCCTTTTCTTTCTGCCCAAAACTGGAGTTTTGCAAAACTTGCACTATCAACTTTCTGTCTTTGCCAAACTAACCTTGCCATCATCTCCTGCACCTAGAGAGACACTGATCTGGAGATTTTGGCCACTCCAAGAGTTGCCTAGGTGCACTTGACATTCTGTCGAACACCTAGTGTGCACAGCCATTTTTGGCAAGCTCTCTGGTTTGCATGGTGGACTTGAACCCCTGACCTATCCACCTTGTCCACAGAGTGCCTTGCTACCCCTACCGTCATCCTGTGCAGTGCCTGCTCCACCCTCGCGCTCTAGACCACGCTGGCATTCCGTCGAGCACCTGCCGTGCGTGCTCTGGGCGCGCCCAGAGCGCACGTTTTGCACGCGCGCGCACTACGCCGACACGCCGCACTGCCGCACGCGACGTGACCCGACCCTGGCTCCTTCTGCATCGCGGAGCCGCGCACTAGCCGCCCCCCTGCTCCACGATCCCTCTGGTGTCCTGCTGCACCGCTGGTCGCGCCCTTGGCGGCACACCGGCATCGGCAGCGGATTCCGCCGCGGACGGCGCCGCCCAAGCCACCAGCGCACGACAGCTGCCCCGAGCACAGGCCGTGCTTATCCTCCCACTCGTCGGAACGCGTTCGTCGCCGCCAAGATGCCCTGCACCTACAGCAACGGCTGTCGCCGGCGATCCTATCCTCGGCCACCGCGGGAACCTGCCTCGAGCGCTATATAAAGGGTCCCCGAGCCCCTCCGAGCACTCACGCGACCTCAGGCACTCCCCGTAGAGCTCCCCTAGCAGTAGATCGAGCTGTAGTGGCCGTCCTCCCCAACTCCGGCCAGCTCGGCCACCGCCAAGCCCCGGTGCGATTCGTCGCAACCGGCCACCCTCTCGCCCAACCAGCACCACCAAGACCCTCCCCGTAGCCTTGCGGAGCTGCCCAGCTACCCAACTCCGGTCGGAGACCACCGGAACCCCAAAGTCACTCCACCACCGTAGCTTTTCCCCGCCGCGGAGCTCGCCGCCGGCGATTCCTGCCACCTCCGTCGACCCAACCACCACCTAAAGGACCGCCTCGGTCTAGCCATTCCATCCCCGCCCTTGGATGCCCGTGAGGCGCCGCCGTTCGTCGCCGGCGATCGCCGGAGCCCCGCTCCCGTCGGGAAGAAGAAAAGAGAAGGAGGGAAGGAACGGTCAAACCTGACTAGTGGGCCCTCTGGACCCACTGTCAGCGACCCGCGCAGCGCCCTCTCTCTGTTTAAGTGGAGGCACAAAACCCCGAGTGCATTTTCCCTGCTGCGTAAGCGTATTTCTGCTGAAGCGTTTTCCTCTTTTCTGGTTTTATTTAAAAACAGATTTGACCAAACTTTGACTGGCTATAACTTTTAAAATAAAACTCCAAATGAGTTGATTCTTTTTCCTACCTCTCTCAAATTTCATCTAGTTTATTTTAAGATTTATTTCAAAAATATTTGAGACAGGTTTTGGTACTGTGTTTGAAATATTTGTATTTGTGTATTTTGCAAAATAGGATTTTTGGAGGAAAAGGAAAGCTTCCAATAAGTGCATCCTTTGCATACTCTTGAAGGCAAGCATTTCTGAACTCTGGCATAATATTTGTTGTGGTGTTTTGATGCGATCACAGCACCTTTTGACTTGGAGTATATGTGACAGTTTATGTATCGATGTAGTCTCGTGCATGAGTGCACTTTGGAGTTGTTTGTGGCCAGCAATGGATACCCTAAGGATTGGATCGCCCTCGTGAGCTTCTCTTGCACACCGGTAGGAAGCGGGAAAGTCGTGGTCTTGGGTAGACACGAGCTTGTCCCTAATCCCTCGTTGTGACGAGTATGCCCGGCATAGCATGGTGAGGCTCGAGGAGTGGTGATTTATTTCACTAGTGGTAATATTGTTGGTGGATACTTGGATCACATGAGTCGGTTGTAGACCGAGTCTTGTTCAGTAGCTTCCTTTTGTCGGTACCACCACTTGTCCCTGCAGGGGACAGGGTATGGTTCAGTAGGTTGTCAACCCCTTTCCAAAGCACACACCGTACAGAGAGGCCGTGATGAAGGTCCCGCGGCCGCGGATTAAAGCCTGTCATTCGGTCCGGGGGCATGGGTGTTTTCGGTTGTAGCCGAAGGGGATAGCTTCCCCAGTTTGCGCGCGGTATAAATTTTGTGATCCCATGCTACGTCGAGGTTGTAGCCTCCCCACTTAGAGTTTTGCTTGGCAGGTGTCGTGGGTGATTCCAGGCACTGGTGAGTTAAGCTGGTGTGTGCAGGTCAGGCGTGTTTTCAATCAAAAGACCGTAGACGGAATTAGTCCCGACGGACTGAGTAATCCCGTTACTCGTGGAAAATGGTACTCCCTCTGCAGAGGATATATCCTGTCGGATAGTAATGTTCTTGAGTATAGGACCACAGTCTGGGTTAAATCTGGATAACGGTATTCGGATGGAGAACGGTTTAACTAGAGCTCAGTAACGGGGATGGAGAACGGTTTAACTAGAACTCTGTAACGGTATTCGGATGGAGAACGATTTAACTAGAACTCTGCAACGGTATTCGGATGGAGATACGACTTGGCTAATTTATCGGTTTTCGGATGGAGAAACGACTGTGCTAAATATTGTTTATGATTATGGCACATATGTATTGTGATCTTTATTGTTTTGGACTAACCATTTATATCATGCATTTCTATTGAGTATCCCTGGGATGGTTCTACCTCCTGGATATTCACTGTGATTTTTTTCTTTTATAAGCCCTTTATGTGGTGTCGCTCAGACGCCCGACTGCGGCATTATTATTTCTGCATTTTCCGCTCGAGGAGTCATTCAGACACTCGTTTGGCACCAGTATTATTATTTCTGCATTTTCCGCTCGAGGAGTCATTCAGACACTCGTTTGGTACCAGTATTATTATTTCTGCATTTTCCGCTCGAGGAGTCATCCAGACACTCGTTTGGTACCAGTATTATTATTTCTGCATTTCCCCCTCGAGGAGTCATTCAGACACTCGTTTGGCACCCAGTATTTTATTTTGGTATATTTTTAGCCATATGTGTGCATCATGGCTTCTCGTATATTTTCGTGACGGATGTATGTTCGACTATTAAATCTGGAATATGTTGGATATATTATACCCGTGTTCTTAATGTTTGCGAGTACATTCAAACGTACTCACTGGCTTGTCCCTGGCTATTGTCTTGGCCAGATTGCCTTGCGTGGAGGTATGCATCGCGGTGACACCCTCGGAGCCTACGTGTTGACGTGTGCAGCCTCGCGAAGATAGGAGTTATCCTGGTCAGCTGTTCTTGTGGGAAATGGAGTCCCATAGACGCAGATGTACCCAATCGCTTCCGCCCTCAACCATTAGAAACCAAATGTTGTACCCTAGGCCACAATGGTCTTGTACTACATATTTATGTACTTGCTTGGAATTCTTGTATCAAGTTGGTGCCTCATCAGCTAACAGTAATCCTGGGGCTGGTGAGCACAAAGGCCGTTTTTCTGGGAATTTGTATCCCAAAATCCGGTCGTGACAGACTTGGTATCAGAGCCAGGCTGACCATTGGCTAATCCTATCTTAGCCAGGTCAATAAACCTAGGTTAACCCAAACCATCAGACCTTAGCCTGACCCCGGTCGAGCTTCCCGCGTAAGGTAGCTCCACAGTGACCCGACGCCCTTTCGGCGGACGGTGCCCAACCTATCAGCCTAGCCCGTCGATCACGCGCCAGTGACCGATACCCAACCCGTCTCTATCGCAAGCGTGCGGAGGAAGACTCCATCCCCTTTCCCTATAAAAAGGGCACGCTAGCCTCAGCACAGCACAGCCTCTTTCCCCCAAGCCCAGCCACGATGCCTGGTCCCATTGTTCACAACGAGACCACAGCGACCAACCTTGGAGGTTTTGTGACCGTGCTCGCAAACCTCACCCGCCGTGCCTACGTGTTAGAAGAACCTCCTGAGTATGTTGTGTACCAAGGACCCATGTACGGTGAAAGCCGTCAGTACTGGGCCACTGTACACATCTATGGTAGGGGTCTGTCGCCAGAACGCCCCTACAGGTTCACTGGAAGGACCACTTCCTTTGAGCCACAAGCCATCCAACTGGCAGCCCGCGAAGCGATAGCTCAACTCCGGCACTTGTCGCCCAGAGTTAACTGTCGCTCGTTCTACTACTACCCCAGTCGTGACGGGTATGGTAGGCCGCCCCAAGTTGCCAACGGAGACCACGAGACGGATCCTGCGCTGTTGCATCTGGTGCGCTATGTAAGCGCACTGGAGCAACTGTTCGATCAGGTCACTCTCGATCTGATCGCAGCTCGTGGAGAGCTGGTTCGCCGAGCCCCGGCGAGGAGAGAAGCGGAGCCCGACACCGACAACCCAGTCGTGCTGTTCGGACACCCGATCGATCCCTTGAGGTCTGCGCCAACCCTCAACCAGAGCACTTTGGTGACCCCAGAAGCGCTTCGTCGCCTTTTGGAAACCCATTCCAACGGGATTTGGGCCAACAGCCCTCGGGATGGTCATCACCATCTCCCCGACCCTGCAGCACCACAGCCTCAACCAGCAAATCCCGACGGTGAGAACCGTGGAGAGGCATCGGCGTCCGCAAGGCCAGCCCACTTGGACATTAACGAAGTAGACTAAGTCGCTCAAAGTTGTATCGAGCCTTAGTTTTCCTACGCTTTGTAATGTGTGGCCTTGTATTGCTTTTGTTGCATGCTGTCTGTTTGAGCACTCTTATTGTTGGGAGTAGTAGCTATGCATGTGTACGTTGGCGTACGATTGCATTTTTTTTATTTCTCGGGCGCAGCTACCTAGACCAACCCCGTCAGCGCCCATAGTAATGCGTCACATTTATGTGATGTGTATATCTGTGGCTTTGACCCGAGTACAGGATCGTCACCCAGTCACCTCTCCTCCAGTGTTTGATCCCAGCCCCGGTGCTATATAAGGGCCACTCCGTGACCTTGCCGAGCACCCCCTCACCTTTGTGCGCAGCACTCACAGCCTTTCCCTGCCATGTCGACCCCCAGCATTTATCTGAGAACCCCAGCAGCACCGCTAGACCTCCACACACCAGGACCACATACCAGTCCGGCATTGCCTCCGCCATTAGAGCCTCGGCTCGAGCTCCTGCCAGCAGCTATGGAGGAGAAGGAAGGAGAAGAAGGAGCGAGGCCGGGTGTGAGGGAGTAGAGAGGAGCACCGCGAGCGTCTTATAGCCCGAGATCGGTGTACGGTGGGCGAGGTCCACCAGCGACACTCGTCGCTCGACCGCCGATGTTCGGAGGCGAGTCCGCGAGCAGTGCCGACAGCGCCCTGGCCCGCGAGGTGAGTGCACGCTGCACCAGCAGCACGCACGCCGCGCACTACCATGGTACGGCCTCGATGCCCTACGAGCTAGGCATCGCCGGTGGAGGAAGCGCGGGAGAGCGTGCGAGAGAGAAGAGAGAGCCAGAGGAAGGAGAGGAGGCCGACAGTGGGCCCTGGGCCCACCTGTCAGCCAGAGAGAGCACTGTGCTCCCGGGTGCGACCAGCGTATTTTAGTAATTTAGAATTTATTCTAAATTACTGTATCCGGTAGAAATATCTCATTTTCCCTAACCGTGGATTTTTTTTTCCACACTACGCCAGTGTAGCACACTGTGGTTTTACACCACTTATTGCCCTCTCACTGTAGCCTTTTGGTTTTTTTGTGCAACTAAAGGATTCCATTGATAAAAGCGATTTTTTTTCAAAAACAATTCTTGCCCAAAACAACTTTTAACAAATCTCGAGGACGAGATTTTTTCTTAAGGGGGCTAGTGTTGTGACACCCAAATTTTTTGGCCTTGTTTTGTTTATTAAAATATTGCCAGGAAATAAAACTTTTCCAATTGTCAAGTTTTACCTTTTGTGATATTGGATTTTTGCCTCTAGTGGGAGAAACCTTCAAAGGTATTGTTGGAACTGATTTCTCTCTAAGATAAAACAATTATTTATTCAGTGGATTCAAATGTTGCAAGATTTATTTATTCAAAAAGCTTTCTTTCTTTTAAATGATTCCTTTTGCATTTGGGGCCTATTTGCACTACAACCTCCTGACAAATGCTTTTAAAAATTCCACCAAAATTTGGGGATGTCATGTGATGTTTCCACATCACTTTTATGCAAAGATACCTTCTGGCCATTGGAGATTTTGAGCCCTACACCAATTTTTCCAACCTGGTCCAGTAGGCACTTTTGCACTACAACCCATTTAAATATTTCTTCAAAAATTCTTCCAAGTGTTTGGAGATGACAGTAGATGCATACAATTCATCTTCAAGCAAAAAAACCAATGATGTTCTTTGAAAAATTTGAGTGGATCAACCTCTTTTGCATTCTGGTCCAATTTGATGATTTGTACAACAAACTTAATTTTCTTGGCTCTAGCAACCCTGAGCTTTCTCCTACTTGTAGCCCTCCCTACCAAACTCTTAAGTCCAGGAGATTGGGCTCATTGGAGATTTTGAAGTGCATGTTCTAAACCCCTTTTCTTTCTGCCCAAAACTGGAGTTTTGCAAAACTTGCACTATCAACTTCCTGTCTTTGCCAAACTAACCTTGCCATCATCTCCTGCACCTAGAGAGACACTGATCTGGAGATTTTGGCCACTCCAAGAGTTGCGTAGGTGCACTTGACATTCTGTCGAACACCTAGTGTGCACAGCCATTTTTGGCAAGCTCTCTGGTTTGCATGGTGGACTTGAACCCCTGACCTATCCACCTTGTCCACAGAGTGCCTTGCTACCCCTACCGTCATCCTGTGCAGTGCCTGCTCCACCCTCGCGCTCTAGACCACGCTGGCATTCCGTCGAGCACCTGCCGTGCGTGCTCTGGGCGCGCCCAGAGCGCACGTTTTGCACGCGCGCGCACTACGCCGACACGCCGCACTGCCGCACGCGACGCGACCCGACCCTGGCTCCTTCTGCATCGTTGAGCCGCGCACTAGCCGCCCCCCTGCTCCACGATCCCTCTGGCGTCCTGCTGCACCGCTGGTCGCGCCCTTGGCGGCACGCCGGCGTCGGCAGCGGATTCCGCCGCGGACGGCGCCGCCCAAGCCACCAGCGCACGACAGCTGCCCCGAGCACAGGCCGTGCTTATCCTCCCACTCGTCGGAACGCGTTCGTCGCCGCCAAGATGCCCTGCACCTACAGCAACGGCTGTCGCCGGCGATCCTATCCTCGGCCACCGCGGGAACCTGCCTCGAGCGCTATATAAAGGGTCCCTGAGCCCCTCCGAGCACTCACGCGACCTCAGGCACTCCCCGTAGAGCTCCCCTAGCAGTAGATCGAGCTGTAGTGGCCGTCCTCCCCAACTCCGGCCAGCTCGGCCACCGCCAAGCCCCGGTGCGATTCGTCGCAACCGGCCACCCTCTCGCCCAACCAGCACCACCAAGACCCTCCCCGTAGCCTTGCGGAGCTGCCCAGCTACCCAACTCCGGTCGGAGACCACCGGAACCCCAAAGTCACTCCACCACCGTAGCTTTTCCCCGCCGCGGAGCTCGCCGCCGGCGATTCCTGCCACCTCCGTCGACCCAACCACCACCTAAAGGACCGCCTCGGTCTAGCCGTTCCATCCCCGCCCTTGGATGCCCGTGAGGCGCCGCCGTTCGTCGCCGGCGATCGCCGGAGCCCCGCTCCCGTCGGGAAGAAGAAAAGAGAAGGAGGGAAGGAACGGTCAAACCTGACTAGTGGGCCCTCTGGACCCACTGTCAGCGACCCGCGCAGCGCCCTCTCTCTGTTTAAGTGGAGGCGCAAAACCCCGAGTGCGTTTTCCCTGCTGCGTAAGCGTATTTCTGCTGAAGCGTTTTCCTCTTTTCTGGTTTTATTTAAAAACAGATTTGACCAAACTTTGACTGGCTATAACTTTTAAAATAAAACTCCAAATGAGTTGATTCTTTTTCCTACCTCTCTCAAATTTCATCTAGCTTATTTTAGATTTATTTCAAAAATATTTGAGACAGGTTTTGGTACTGTGTTTGAAATATTTGTATTTGTGTATTTTGCAAAATAGGATTTTTGGAGGAAAAGGAAAGCTTCCAATAAGTGCATCCTTTGCATACTCTTGAAGGCAAGCATTTCTGAACTCTGGCATAATATTTGTTGTGGTGTTTTGATGCGATCACAGCACCTTTTGACTTGGAGTATATGTGACAGTTTATGTATCGATGTAGTCTCGTGCATGAGTGCACTTTGGAGTTGTTTGTGGCCAGCAATGGATACCCTAAGGATTGAATCGCCCTCGTGAGCTTCTCTTGCACACCGGTAGGAAGCGGGAAAGTCGTGGTCTTGGGTAGACACGAGCTTGTCCCTAATCCCTCGTTGTGACGAGTATGCCCGGCATAGCATGGTGAGGCTCGAGGAGTGGTGATTTATTTCACTAGTGGTAATATTGTTGGTGGATACTTGGATCACATGAGTCGGTTGTAGACCGAGTCTTGTTCAGTAGCTTCCTTTTGTCGGTACCACCACTTGTCCCTGTAGGGGACAGGGTATGGTTCAGTAGGTTGTCAACCCCTTTCCAAAGCACACACCGTACAGAGAGGCCGTGATGAAGGTCCCGCGGCCGCGGATTAAAGCCTGTCATTCGGTCCGGGGGCATGGGTGTTTTCGGTTGTAGCCGAAGGGGATAGCTTCCCCAGTTTGCGCGCGGTATAAATTTTGTGATCCCATGCTACGTCGAGGTTGTAGCCTCCCCACTTAGAGTTTTGCTTGGCAGGTGTCGTGGGTGATTCCAGGCACTGGTGAGTTAAGCTGGTGTGTGCAGGTCAGGCGTGTTTTCAATCAAAAGACCGTAGACGGAATTAGTCCCGACGGACTGAGTAATCCCGTTACTCGTGGAAAATGGTACTCCCTCTGCAGAGGATATATCCTGTCGGATAGTAATGTTCTTGAGTATAGGACCACAGTCTGGGTTAAATCTGGATAACGGTATTCAGATGGAGAACGGTTTAACTAGAGCTCAGTAACGGTATTCGGATGGAGAACGGTTTCACTAGAACTCTGTAACGGTATTCGGATGGAGAACGATTTAACTAGAACTCTGCAACGGTATTCGGATGGAGATACGACTTGGCTAATTTATCGGTTTTCGGATGGAGAAAGGACTGTGCTAAATATTGTTTATGATTATGGCACATATGTATTGTGATCTTTATTGTTTTGGACTAACCATTTATATCATGCATTTCTATTGAGTATCCCTGGGATGGTTCTACCTCCTGGATATTCACTGTGATTTTTTTCTTTTATAAGCCCTTTATGTGGTGTCGCTCAGACGCCCGACTGCGGCATTATTATTTCTGCATTTTCCGCTCGAGGAGTCATTCAGACACTCGTTTGGCACCAGTATTATTATTTCTGCATTTTCCGCTCGAGGAGTCATTCAGACACTCGTTTGGTACCAGTATTATTATTTCTGCATTTTCCGCTCGAGGAGTCATTCAGACACTCGTTTGGTACCAGTATTATTATTTCTGCATTTTCCCCTCGAGGAGTCATTCAGACACTCGTTTGGCACCCAGTATTTTATTTTGGTATATTTTTAGCCATATGTGTGCATCATGGCTTCTCGTATATTTTCGTGACGGATGTATGTTCGACTATTAAATCTGGAATATGTTGGATATATTATACCCGTGTTCTTAATGTTTGCGAGTACATTCAAACGTACTCACTGGCTTGTCCCTGGCTATTGTCTTGGCCAGATTGCCTTGCGTGGAGGTATGCATCGCGGTGACACCCTCGGAGCCTACGTGTTGACGTGTGCAGCCTCGCGAAGATAGGAGTTATCCTGGTCAGCTGTTCTTGTGGGAAATGGAGTCCCATAGACGCAGATGTACCCAATCGCTTCCGCCCTCAACCATTAGAAACCAAATGTTGTACCCTAGGCCACAATGGTCTTGTACTACATATTTATGTACTTGCTTGGAATTCTTGTATCAAGTTGGTGCCTCATCAGCTAACAGTAATCCTGGGGCTGGTGAGCACAAAGGCCCTTTTTCTGGGAATTTGTATCCCAAAATCCGGTCGTGACATGATCTTTGCTTAGTTACTTTTCCGTTGCCACTGTTACAATTACTACAAAACTGCTACTGTTACCTTTGCCACCTGTCGGTGTGGAACGACACCTAGGGGATCACGTGGATCCCTACTACGGTTGCCGGGGCGCAGGGTTGCAAGAAGAGCAGTATCAGCAGCCAGCACGAGGATTGTTTACCCAGGTTCGGGCCGCGAGGATGCGTAAAACCCTAGTCCTGCTTTGGTGTATGTATTTCAGAGAGTTCCTGAGCTCTCGAACTAGCTGTGGTGAGTGCGTGGTTCGAAAGAGCCGAATCCCCCTCCAGTACGCCACGGGCCTCCTTTTATAGTCGAAAGGGGCTGCCACAGTGGCATACAGGAGGTGGAAAGGCGTACAGTATTGTGAGCTTATCGCTTGTATTACACGACAAGTCGCATTTAATGCGCCGCTGAGGTGTCCCTTAGCTTTATTGGGGACGGGGCGAGGCCCGTCCCGTCCGTCGCCGCTCCACCTTGCTTCGACACGCGCCCTGGCCAGCGATGCGTGCGGCGCCATGTAGGCAAGCAGGCAGCTGAGGTGGCGCGGTGGTAGGGTCTTCACGAAGATCTGCATGCCGCTATGCAGGCGCCTGCTGAGTTGGCCTGGAAGCTGCATGTTGCCATGCAGGTGCCTGCCCAGTTGGTTTGGGCTGGCAGCTGCATGCGAACATCGGTGGAGACTTTGCTGGTGCGGGCCGGGCAGTGGCCCTGCTGGCGTCTTTGGCGAGGGCCTTGCCGGGGGCCCCGGCAAGGGTCTTGCCGTGGCGCGCTGTCGTCCCCGGCAAGAATCTCGCCGGGGGTCTCGTGGCTCTCCTCGGCAAGGATCTTGCCGAGGATCGTTGTCTTCTAATCCTCACCTGATCTTGAATATGTCTTCACAAAGATCTGCATGCCACCACAGAGGTGCCTCCCGAGCCTTGGCCCCACGTGGCTGATGGCGTTGGGGTCGTGGGCTCAAGGGTGGCTCGCCCTGTTGGTGTCTAACGAGCCGCCCCGGCAAGAGGCTTGCCGGGGCCGCTGAGGCTGCCCCGGGAAGGGTCTTGCCGGGGGAACCTACTTCGTCCCTCTGCTCTTCATAGTCTTGGTCTTGGCGTTGCTCTGGCTGCCTCGTGCTTCGGTTTTTTACTTCGGTATACCTCCCCTGCTTTGCTTTGTGTGGCCGTGGGCGCGGCTCTAACTGCCCGTGCACAGGCAAAGGGGTACAAAGGTACGCCCCTTCTTTTCTACACCGATAGGAGCCCCCGGGCCTGGGCCACACATAAGCGCAACACGTTGTTGGGCCAGGCCCAAAACGGTGCGCGGGCAGGCGGGGCGGTTTTTACCGCGGTAAAACTTTTCGCGCGCTGTGCTTCCCACGTCCCGCGCGCGGCGTGGAGGGGTGCGCGTGACGTGGGCGACATGCGTGGGGCGGTTCCTGCACGCATGTGTCACATCACAGTAAATGGCAGCTCGCGCCTTCCCCATGAAAGGAGGGAGGCGTGGAGGCACGGCTCATTTACCGCGCGGGGCCGGGTTGCAGTCTTCAAGGCGTCCACACCCCGTGATCACGGGGTGGGGAGAGGTCGCTTCACCCGTCCCCTCGATTCTGCATGTTTGCCACGTGTCCTCCATGCGCTTGGGGTGGCAAGCGGTGGAGGCAGGAAACCGGGCCGTCGCTGGTTGGGGCAGCGGGTCGGTCACGATTCCCTGCGCCTCTGGTGGCTAGATTGGTCAAGCGGGGCGGCCGAGCCCCGACCCCGCCCCTTTATAAGGAGGGGGAAGGGGGAGGATGGCATCCCGCACTCTTCTATCATCTATCCCCTCCTGCTTCCGCTTTTTCCTCTCACTCGCCATGGAGAAAGGGAATCCTGGTCCCTCGTCGGTGGCGGCGAGGGTCGCCACTCGATAGCGCGTCCCTCCCCCTCCTGAGCCCGCGGTGGTGGAGCCGGCCGCGAGGGGAAGGGGGAGGGGGCGAGGCCGGGGTAGAGGTTGTAGTGCTCGGGGAAGAGGAGGACGGGGCGGCGCGCCGGCTTCGCCCCCGCCAATGATGTCTTTTCCGATGGAAGGCCATGTCGGAGACCAGCCCCGCGAGTTCTTCATCAGACTGCGCCGGCCTCCGCCTCGCCGTCTTCGTCTTCCCGCCCCGTTTGCTCGGGAGATGGAGCGTGACCCGCCCCAATCCCTCAGATTGCACATGAGGGGCTATGGGAATGGGGGCACGCGGGTCGACATCGACTTCCCGGCTCCTCGGGTCATGTACCTCCGTCGTGGGTGGAAGACATTCGCTCGCATCCATAGCCTGACGGCGGGGCTCGTTCTCTACTTCAAATTAATGGAGGACGGCCTGCTCTCCGTCAAGGTCTTCGGAGACTTCGGGACTTGCCTGAAGTGCTGCGTGGAGAGCTCCTCCGATGGAGATTCCGATGATGGAAGCTCTTCCTCGAGCGAGAGTGATGAGGAGGACAGCGGGGCAGGTGACAGGGACGAGTACGACTAGGCGTCGGACGCTCCGCGCCTAGGCGGGTGCGGCAGCAGCAGCATCTGCACCTGGCCGCTCCTCCGGCAGAGTTTTGCCGGGGGTGGGGCCAGCTCCTTGAACTTCTCGAGGCCGTCTCCTTGGGCGGCTGGCGTCGGGAGGCTGCGGAAGAGGAAGAGGGCGGGCGGCAAGGCCGTCAACTCGGAGTACGCGGGCACCGACGCCTTCATCGCGTATTGCCGGTCCTGCCGCCTCGTCTTCCAGCTCCTTTCCCGGCACCGTCATCACCGGCCCACCCCTGGGCTGCCACCAAGGTGTTGTCTTGGTGCTTTCTGCTGCTCGTAGCTCGCCTAGGGGCCCCTTTTGCCCCTTCGCCTTCTTGACCTGCCTCCTGAGGAGAGGGACAAGAAAGGGATTACGGGCATCTCACTTTTTTTTAATCTGTAAGCCTTCGGGCCTTTGTTAAATTTAGAACTTGTAATCCCCTTGCTCATGTTTTTCATTCCGTATGGACTGTACCTGTGTGGGATGTTTTTTTAATGAAAAATGGATGTTTGCCGGGTTTTTCGTTCGTGGGTAGACCCCGCGACAAGGAGCGAATCCTTGTTACAATTTGACATAAACGTTTTTCGCCCGGCAACAGGCCTTGCCGTCCCCCCCACTTCGCTCGACCATTCTTGCGCCCTTGGCGGAGGCAGGGATGAAGCGGGCTTAGGCTCCTCGTTCCACTTCCTTGCCACTATGACTACAACCAAATCCGGGCCCAGGAGGTAATCCTTGGGTGTAGGAAAGGGGAGCACGGTGGCCTAGAAGTAAAACGAGGTTTCATATATCCCAGTTCCGTTCCGAAATGCATGATAGAGGATGAAAGACTTATCTGGATCTGCAGCCCCCGGCAACCTTGTCTTGCCGCGGTGGGATCCTTGTGCTTGCAGCCCTCGGCAACTCTGGTTTGCCGGGGTCGGGATGCCGGTCCGTTTCCTTTCTTCCAAATAGCTCATCAGAAGTGCTTATGTGCCCTGCGAACCAAAGGAGGACAGAAAAGAAACAGATAGACGCGCACTCGACCTCTAGGCTAGGGGTTAGCCGCCGCTAAGCACTATCGACCCTAACCAAGGAAGAGACTTGACCTAGCATGCATGCTATAACTTAGGGCGCCAGCGCTTCATTTATTTATGCTCAGGGTCTGCGCCTGGCTTTGTACAAAGGGTTACATGCCTTGCCGGCAAAGCTTGTACAAAAGGTGGCTTGCCGGGAGGCCCGGCAAGCCGCGCCTTATGGGTAAAACTTGCGAAGATGCTCGATGTTCCAGGAGTTGCTCACTGGGACAGCATCTTCGGTCTCCAGGCGGACTGCGCCGGGCCTGGTGACTCGTATTACCCAATAAGGGCCTTCCCACTTTGGCGTCAACTTGTTGGAATTCTTGGCCGACTGAACGCGCCAAAGAACAAGGTCGCCTTCCTCAAAGCTTCGGGCATGAACCTTGTGGCTATGGTAGTGGCGCAAGGCTTGCTGGTAGCGTGCTGCTCTCACAGCCGCCCGAAGACGATCTTCCTCAAGGAGCATTGCGGCATCTTGCCGCAACTGCTCTTGCTCAAGCTCATCATAAGCGAGCACTCGAGGTGACCCGTATATGAGTTCTGTGGGGAGAACTGCCTCTACTCCATATACTAGGGCAAAGGGTGTCTGACCGGTGGCTCGATTTGGTGTTGTCCTGATCGACCAAAGAACCGCCGGCAACTCATCAATCTAGCGCCTTCCACTCTTGTGCAGCTTGTCAAAGGTCTTCATTCTCAGGCCTCGCAATACTTCAGCATTCGCCCTCTCTGCTTGGCCGTTGCTCCGTGGGTGTGCCACGGAAGCAAAACAGACCTTGCTACCGAGGTCTTGAATGTATTGCATGAAGGTGTGGCTAGTGAATTGCGTGCCGTTGTTGGTGATGACTCTGTTTGGCACACCAAAATGGCAGACCAGTCCCTTGAAGAACTTGATGGCTGACTGAGCAGTCACCTTTCTCACTGCTTCCACTTCCGGCCACTTTGTGAACTTGTCGACTGCAACATACAAGTACTCAAAGCCCCCGATAGCGCAGGGAGAGGGCCCAGTATATCGAGCCCCCAGACCGAGAATGGCCAGGAGAGAGGGATTGTTTGAAGGGCTTGAGCTGGTTGATGAAGCTTCTTTGAATGGAAGTGACACGCTTCACACTTGGTTACTAGTGCCGTCGCATCCCGGAGGGGGGTGGGCCAGAAGAAACCTTGCCGGAATGCCTTGCCGGCGAGGGCCCTCGACCCTATGTGGGAGCCACATATGCCTCCATGTATCTCCGCCAACAGCTCCAGTCCTTCCTCCCGAGGGATGCACTTCAATTTCACACCGTTCGGCCTCCTCCTGTACAGGACGTCATCACGAACTGGTACAGGGCGGATCGACGGGCTACTTTCTCCACTTCTTCCTGCTCCTCAGGAAGCTCCCCAGTCTGGAGGAATCAGACGGTATGCTGTGCCCATGCCGGAGCCTGGGGCTCGACGGCGAGGACCAAAGGCATCTCTTCCGCCATGGGAGCGGCCGTCTCTACGGCCAGGGCTTGACGCCCCGTCGGAGCCGGTTGCTCTTGGGCAGGCTCAGTGTGCACGGCAACATCCTTACCGGCCGTCCCAGGGGGCTCGGCGGGAATGTACTTGCCGAGACCTGATTTCCTTCGCTTGTTCTGCCCCGTTGATGGTTCGACGGATGGCTGAGTTAATTGGAGCAAAAAGGTACCTGGTTCCACAGGCAGCTTGAACGCAACACGCTTCGATAGCTAATCGGCGATGTCGTTCTCTGCCCGGGGAACGTGCTCCGCTTGGATACCGTCAAAGCGCTCCTCCAGCTTCCTTACTTCATCTACGTAGGCCTCCATCAATGGGCTCTGGTAATCCTTGTTGACTTGTCTGACGACAAGCTGCGAGTCACCCCTGACGATGAGCTTCTTCACCCCGAGGTCTGCCGCGATCCTGAGACCGGCAAGCAGCCCCTCGTACTCAGCAGTGTTGTTGGTGGACATCTCCCTGGGAAAGTGCATCTGGATTACATACTTGAGGTGCTCTCCGGTGGGCGCGACAAGCAGTACACCGGCACCGGCGCCTTGCAGCGAGAAAGCCCCATCAAAGTACATGATCCAGTAGTGATCTGCTTCCTTGCCGGGGAGGGCGGTCTCCTGGATTTCTTCATCGGGCATTGAGGTCCATTCTGCAATGAACTCCGCCAGGACTCTGCTCTGGATCGTCGAGGTACTTTCAAACTTCAAACCAAAAATCGACAACTCCAAGGCCCATTCCACAATCCTTCTGGTTGCATCCGGGTTATGCAGTATCTGTTGCAACGGGAGACGGGTGACGACAGTGATCTCGTGGGCTTGGAAGTAATGACGCAGCTTCCTCGAGGCCATAAGGAGGCCGAAGAGCAATTTCTGCACACCGGAGTACCTCGACCTAGCTCCCTGCAAGAGGGAGCTGACAAAGTAAACCGGGTGCTGCATCATCATCTTCTTCTGCACCACCTCACTTGACTGCGCGGGCACTGCCTTGGTGGCATCAGACTCTGCCGGGGGCCTCGCCTCGCCGGCACCAGGGCCTGTCGGGGGAATCTCTGGCTTGCCATCCGCTGGTTCTGCCGCCGTTGCTGCCTCCTCGTCGACCTCCCTCTGTGCCACCAGTGTGGCGCGGACCACTTGATTCGTCACCGCCACATACAGCAGCAACGGCTCTTGTGGTTTAGGCACAACCAGTATTGGCGTGGAGGAAAGGTATTTCTTCAGATCTTGCAATGCTGCCTCGGCTTCTGGGGTCCACTCCATTGGGCCTGCCTTCTTCAAGATTTTGAAGAAAGGAAGGGCGCGCTCGGCAGACTTGGAGATGAACCGGCTCATGGCGGCGACGCAGCCGGTGAGCCGACGCACATCCTTGATCCGCTTGGGCGCCTCAATCTGCTCAATAGCCTTGATTTTGTCTGGGTTTGCCTCGATCCCGCGCTGTGACACAAAGAACCCGAGAAGCTTGCCGGACGGAACGCCGAAGACACACTTCTCAAGGTTCAGCTTGAGGTTGATCTTGCGCAGGTTGGCAAATGTCTCTTCCAGATCTTGCACAAGAGTCGCCCCGTCTTTGGTTTTGACCACTATGTCATCCATGTATGCTTCCATATTTCTATGGAGCTGGGGTTCAAAACCAATTTGGACTGCTCTTGCAAACGTCGAGCCAACACTCTTCAACCCGAAAGGCATCCGTAAAAAGCAATACGTACCACATGGGGTGATGAATGCTGTCTTCTCTTCATCTTCTCTTGCCATGAAGATTTGGTGGTAGCCCGAGTAGGCGTCGAGGAATGACAACATATCACACCCGGTCGTGGAGTCGACAATCTGGTCGATGCGCGGCAACGGGAAGGGGTCCTTAGGACAAGCCTTATTGATATCTGTGTAGTCAATACACAACCTCCACTTCCCATTTGCCTTGTGCACCACTACCGGATTGGCCAACCACGTCGGGTGGAGCACTCCTCTCACCAAACCCGCCGCTTCCAACTTTCTGGTCTCCTCTGTGATGAACTCCTGCCTCTCCAGAGCCTGCTTTCTGACCTTCTGCTTGACGGGCCGCGCATGAGGACAGACAGCTAGGTGTTGCTATATCACCTCCCTGGGAACACCGGGGATGTCGGATGCTTGCCACGCTAACACGTCGACATTCGCCCGCAGGAAGGTGACGAGCGCGCCTTCCTATTTGCTGTCGAGGGTGGAGCCTATGGTGAAGGCCCCTCCCATGCCATCCTCCCTGACGGACACCTTCTTGGTTTGCGGCGGCTCAACTCTGGATTTCTTGCTCTTGCCGGTAGAGCTCTCTAGCACGTCCTTGACGGTAGCGCAACACCCCGAGGAGGTGCGCTTGCCGGACTGGGTGCGAGAGGTCTTGCCGGGCTTCTTCTTCCCTCCCGGGCCTTCAGCAGCAGGAGCGGGTGCCTTGACGGCAGCTGCTGCAATTGCTTCCCGATAGAGTTGGTCGGCGCAAATCAACGCGTCCTTCTTGACGGAGGGGACGGAGATGATGGTCAACGGCCCGAGCATCTTTAGCATGTTGTAGGCGTAGTGTGATGCCGCCATGAACTTGGCTAGTGCCGGGCGGCCGAGGATCCCGTTGTAGGGCAGGGGGATCTCGGCCACGTCGAAGGTGATCCTCTCCGTCCTGTAGTTTAACTCTCCTCCAAACGTCACGGGCAGTGTGACCTTTCCCTTCGGCTGGCTCCTCCTGGATTGACCCCTTGAAACGTGCCCATTTCCTCGAGGTCTTCATCAGGAATTTGCAGCCTTTTGATCACAACGGGCGAGATCAAGTTCGGGCCGGCCCCGCTGTCAACCAGCATCTTGTTCACCTTGAGGTTGCATATCATTGGTGAGACCAACAATGGCAAACACCCGACCGTGGTCGTGCGGTCAGGGTGGTCCTCGGCGTCAAAGATGAGGGGCGTGCTGGACCACTTCAGCGGCTTATGAGCGCCGAACGATGCCTCCGCCGCTGTAATCTCACGCGCCCACTGCTTGAGCTGGCAGCGAGAAGTATGCAGCGCGGCACCACCATCGACGCACATGGCCTCCGTAGCATTCTGGAACCCTTGCTCACCGGACTCGTTGTCCTCGTCGTGATCATCTTCTTCTTGTTTCTTGTCACGGCCCCGGGCGGGCCTCTCTTGCTGGTTGTCCTTGCCGGGGCGGCTTCCTTGGCCGCCACGCTTCTTGCCGGATCCCTCGGCACCGTCCTGACCTTTCTCCTTGTCCCGCCTTTCATACTCGGCCTTTTGCTTCTCAGCAAGCAGCTCGACTTGTACGCAGTTCTGGAGGTCGTGGCCCTTGGTGCGGTGGATCTTGCAGTACTGCTTGCCGGAGCCCCCTGGCTTGTTGGCAGCCGCTAAGGCCCGGCAGGCGGCGCACCGGCGATCTCCTTGCCGGGGCCGTCTTCCTTGACCTTCTTGGCAGCACCGGTGTCGTTAGACCCCTCGACGGCAAGTACGGCCTTGCCCTTGTGTTTCCTGTTGCGACGCTGGCCCTTCTTCGTCGGGGTGGCGGCGTGCTCGTCGGTAGAGTCAGTTTCCGCGCCGGCGTCTTCGCCGGGGTACTTCCTTCCCTGCCCGGGCGCATTTATCAGCCAGAACATAGAGCTCGACCACATCCTTAACCTTGGTCATCGCCAACTCTTCGCGCATCTTGCGATTGCACATGTTCTGGTGGAACGCGCTGATCACGGCGGCGGGATGAACGTCAGGGATGTTGTACTGCACCCGGCTGAACCTCTGGATGTACTTGCGCAGGGTTTCCCCTTCCTTCTGGGGAATGATATGCAGATCACTGACTTGGTCATGAGCTTGGTGGCCTCCTGTGAAGGCGCCAACGAACTCATGGCACAGATCCGACCAAGAAGAAATGGAATCCGCCGGCAAGTGCATCAACCAAGACATAACATTGGGCTTCAGCGCCAGCGGGAAATAATTGGCAAGCACCTTGTCGTCGCGAGCTCCGGCCGCCTGCATCGCGATGGTGTAGATGCTGAGGAACTCGGACGAATGAGTCTTGCCAGTGTACTTCTCGCCGACGTCGGGCTTGAACGTGCGGTGGGACGGCCACTGGAACTGCCGCAGCTCACGGGTAAAGGCCGGGCAGCCCACCTCATAAGGTAGGCCGCCGGAGCTCCCCGGTGCTGGGTGGTCCATAGCGGGTCCCGCCCGCTTGTCCGACTGGTGGCGTGTATCACGCCAGCGCTCAATAGTGGTCCGAGCATCTTCGTGAGCTTGTTCTCGAAGAACTTGGCGCTGGTCCCGGTGGGTCCGCGGGTCGGACGACGCTATAGAGATGTTATCACAAGCGTCATCACGACGGGCAGACGCCCGCGGCGGCTGGCAAGGAGGAGGAGGAGAGTGCACCGTGGCTGCAGCTCCCCCGGTCCTCCTAGCGCCAGCATGTGGTGGCTCGGTGGAGCGCCGACCCGAGGGCCCCGCCGGTCGCGGATCGTCTTTGTTGGCGACGGCGACGGGGCTCCGGATGGTGGCCCTCCACTCGTCTAGCTTCTCTGTAGCAGGAGGGAAGTCGAGGAGCAGCTGCACGCGCGCCAAAGCTTCTGCTGGCGTGGGTGGCGGTGATAGCTGCGTGGACCGTGGCGTGCTTCGACTTCTAACCACGTTAGAAGGAGCTCCACCATGGCCCAGTGGCTGCACGCCATTTTCGCCAGCACTTTGGTGGGCATGCCGAACTCCTTCATCCCGCGGATGACGCACAGGGCTCTTCCCACGGCGGTGCCCAGGGTCGCCGGCGTGGCGACGCTGTTCGTCGCGCACACCATGGGAAGAGCGCGCAGTGGTCGCCGGCGTGGGTGTCTTGGAGGTCGCTGCGCCGCCCGGAGGTGGCACAACGACACTCCTGGAGGGCCCCGCGCTGCCTGCGGGGGGCCCAGCTCCGTCTTTGGATCTGGCGACGTGCGGCCGGTCGTCGGGTGTGCGAACGACGCCGCTCGCCACGCTCTGACTGCCAGGGTGATGTTGATGCTCGCGGACCGCGGCCCGGGTCCTGTCTGCGACCGGCCGCTGCTCGCCCGTATTGGTATGGGCCGTTCGGCCCCCGACGAGCCGATCGCCATGGCCGTCTTCTTCTTGGGAGCCATGGCGATGAAGAAACGCTAGGCTAGCTACTAGACCAGATTCTCACAATTGCACCCCCTACCTGGTGCGGCAAAGATGTCGGTGTGGAACGACACCTATGGGATCACGTGAACCCCTACTACGGTTGCCGGGGCGCAGGGTTGCAAGAAGAGCAGGATCAGCAGCCAGCACGAGGATCGTTTACCCAGGTTCGGGCCGCGAGGATGCGTAAAACCCTAGTCCTGCTTTGGTGGATGTATTTCAGAGAGTTCCTGAGCTCTCGAACTAGCTGTGGTGAGTGCGTGGTTCGAAAGAGCCGAATCCCCCTCCAGTACGCCACGGGCCTCCTTTTATAGTCGAAAGGGGCTGCCACAGTGGCATACAGGAGGTGGAAAGGCGTACAGTATTGTGAGCTTATCGCTTGTATTACAGGACAAGTCACATTTAATGCACCGCTGAGGTGTCCCTTAGCTTTATTGGGGGCGGGGGCGAGGCCCGTCCCGTCCGTCGCCGCTCCTCCTCGCTTCGACACGCGCCCTGGCTAGCGATGCGTGCAGCGCCATGTAGGCAAGCAGGCAGCTGAGGAGGCGCGGTGATAGGGTCTTCACGAAGATCTGCATGCCACCACGCAGGCGCCTGCTGAGTTGGCCTGGAAGCTGCATGTTGCCACGCAAGTGCCTGCCCAGTTGGTTTGGGCTGGCAGCTGCATACGAACGGCGGTGGAGACTTTGCTGGTGCGGGCCGGGCAGTGGCCCTGCTGGCGTCTTCGGCGAGGGCCTTGCCGGGGGCCCCAGCAAGGGTCTTATCATGGCGCGCTGTCGTCCCCAGCAAGAATCTCGCCGGGGGTCTCGTGGCTCTCCTCGTCAAGGATCTTGCCGAGGATCGTTGTCTTCTAATCCTCACCTGATCTTGAATATGTCTTCACAAAGATCTGCATGCCACCACGGAGGTGCCTCTCGAGCCCTGAACCCACGTGGCTGATGGCGTTGGGGTCGTGGGCTCAAGGGTGGCTCGCCCTGTTGGTGCCTGACGAGCCGCCCCGGCAAGAGGCTTGTCGGGGCCGTTGAGGCTGCCCTGGCAAGGGTCTTGCCGGGGGAACCTAGTTCGTCCCTCTGCTCTTCATAGTCTTGGTCTTGGCGTTGCTCTGGCTGCCTCGGGCTTCGGTTTTTACTTCGGTATACCTCCCCTGCTCTGCTTGGTGTGGACGTGGGCGCGGCTCTGACTGCCCGTGCACAGGTAAAGGGGTACAAAGGTGCGCCCCTTCTTTTGTACACCGACACCACTGTTACCGTTACTTCCATACTACTTTGCTTCTAAATACTTTGCTGCAGATATTAAGTTTTCCAGGTGTGGTTGAATTGACAACTCAACTGCTAATACTTGAGGATATTCTTTGGCTCCCCTTGCGTCGATCCCCTATACTTGTGGGTTATCTAGACTATTTTCTGGCACCATTGCTAGGGAGCATAGCTCTATTCTTTGAGTCACTTGGGATTTATATCTGTTGATCACTATGAGGAACTTGAAAGACGAAAAAACCAAGATTTATCCCTCAACTACGAGGGGAGGTAAGGAACTGCCATCTAGCTCTGCACTTGATTCACCTTCTGTTTTGAGTAAACTTGCGACACCTAAACCTACTCCTGGTATTGATTCTGATATGTTGCATGCTATTGATGATGCCACTTTTTATTTGCATGATACTTATGATGAAACTACTTCTATGCTTGATAATACTGTGCCATTAGGTAATTTCTTGATGAATAACTTGCTAGGGTTAGAGAGAATGAAATTATTCATACTGATAATATTGATGAAAGTGATGATGAAGATTCTCCCCCTAGATATGAATTGCCTGATGTACCTGAGGGTTATGTTATGGATGAAGAAACTGCTAGAGACCTTTTTGCTTGCAAAGATAGAGATGATCTTAAGAAATTGTTAGCTAAGCGGAAATAAAAATCTTTGAAAGCTAGAATGAAATACGACCCTGCTTTTGCTACTTCACCTATCTGTAGTTCGGATAAGGATTATGATTTCTCTGTTGATCCTGAGTTAATCACTTTGGTAGAATCTGATCCTTTTTATGCCTATGAATCTGAAACTGTTGTGGCACATCTTACTAAATTGAATGATATAGCCACCCTATTCACTCATGAGGAAAAATCCGTTACTACTATATCCTTAAGTTATTTCCGTTCTCATTAAAGGGTGATGCTAAAATATGGTTTAATTCTCTTACTCCTAGTTGTGTGCGTAGTACCCAGGATATGATTTATTACTTCTCTGCTAAATATTTCCCCGCTCATAGGAAACAAGCTGCCTTAAGGGAAATATATAATTTTGTGCAAATTGAAGAAGAGAGTCTCCCACAAGCTTGGGGGAGGCTTCTCTGATTAATTAATGCTTTGCCTGATCATCCTCTCAAGAAAAATGAAATACTTGATATCTTTTATAATGGACTAACTGATGCTTCCAGAGACCACCTCGATAGTTGTGATGGTTGTGTTTTCAGGGAAAGAACTATTGATCAAGCTGAATTGCTATTGAATGATATGTTGAGTAATGATAATAATTGGGCACTTCCTTAACCAACTCCTAAGCCAACTCCGAAGAAAAGGGGTATTCTATTTCTCAGTCCTGAAGATATGCAAGAGGCAAAGAAATCTATGAAAGAAAAGTGTATTAAAGTTGAAGATGTCAAGAATTTACCACCTATTGAAGAAATACATGGTCTTGATAACCCGACACAGGTAGTAAAGGTAAATTCTCTCTATAGATTTGATGAAGGTGATATTCCTCGTTATAAGTCAGTTAGCCAATGCTTAGATGAGTTTGATAATTTTATTGTTAAACAAGAAAACTTCAATGCTTATGTTGGTAGACAATTGAAACGTAATGTTTATATGATTAAACACTTGAGTGATTATATGTCTAGAGTTAAAGGTGAACTTAAACTTATTAGCAAACATGCTTCTATGGTTACCACTCAAGTAGAACAAGTGCTTAAGGGTCAAAATGATTTGCTCAATGAATTAAATAATAAGAAAAATGATAATGCTGTTAGAGTTGTGACTAGAGGGGGTAGAATGACTCAGGAACCTTTGTATCCTGAGGGCCACCCTAAGAGAATTGAGCAAGATTCTCAGAGAACTAATGTTGATGCACCTAGTCCTTCTAAAAATAAGAAAAAGAAAAATGATAGGTCTTTGCATGCTTCTAGTGAACCTGTTGTTGACACACCTGAGAATCCCAATGATATTTCTATTTCTGATGCTGAAACACAATCTGGTAATGAACATGAACCTAGTGATAATATTAATGATGATGTTCATGATGATGCTCAACCTAGCAATGACAATGATGTAGAGATTGAACCTATTGTTGATCTTGATAACCCACAATCAAAGAATCAACATTATGATAAGAGAGACTTTGTTGCTAGGAAGCACGGTAAAGAAAGGGAACCATGGGTTCAGAAACCCATGCCTTTTCCTCCTAAACCATCCAAGAAAAAGGATGCCGAGGATTTTGAGCGCTTTGCTGAAATGATTAGACCTATCTTTTTGAGTATGCGTTTAACTGATATGCTTAAAATGAATCCTTATGCTAAGTATATGAAAGAAATTGTTACAAATAAAAGAAAGATACCAGAAGCTGAAATTTCCACCATGCTTGCTAATTATACTTTTAAGGGTGGAACACCAAAGAAACTTGGAGATCCATGAGTACCAACTATACCATGCTCCATTAAAAGAAACTATGTTAAAACTGATTTATGTGATCTTGGAGCCGGTGTTAGTGTTATGCCTCTTTCTTTATATCGTAGACTAGATTTGAATAAGTTGACACCTACTGAAATATCTTTGCAAATGGCCGATAAATCAACTGCTATACCTGTCGGTATTTGTGAGGATGTGCCTGTTCTAGTTGCAAACGTTACTATTTTAATGGACTTTGTTATTCTTGATATTCCCGAGGATGATAGTATGTCGATTATCCTTGGTAGACCCTTTTCGAATACTGCAGGGGCTGTTATTGATTTCAACAAAGGCAATGTCACTTTTCATGTTAATGGTAATGAGCATACGGTACACATTCGGAGGAAACAACCTCAAGTCCACAGTATCAATTCTATTGGAAAAATTCCAACGATTACTATTGGAGGTTTTGAATTCCTCTTCCTACTGTCAAGAAGAAATATAATATTCTTATTGTTGGGGACGTGCATATCCCCGTTGAGGAAACCTAGTGTTATTCAAAAATTCTCCAGTTTCATGCGATTCAGAAAGAGTTTGTTAACAAGACTTGATCAACCTTGTTAGTGGATTCCTTTTGATGAGCATGAGATGGATGAAGTTAGAAAGCACAACTCTCTGTACCCTCCTTTTACTTTCTGTTATTTGGATTAAATAAAGCAAAAATAGTATTTTTTGACTGTTTTCTGAATTATCCTTGCAATAAAAAATACCCCGAAAATAAAAGTTCTCCAAATGTCCTGAAAATGAAATATGTTTTTTGTAGAATATTTAAGAATATCTGGCACTGAGAACACAGGGCGCACCCACCCCCTGCCTCGTGGGCCCCATGTGGACCCCCTCCACTTATTCCAGCACCCACTCACTTCGTCTTCCTCCAGAAAAAATCCTCCCTTAGCTCAAACCCGTGTTCTAGCTCATCTTGCTGCCATTTTCGATCTCCTTGCTCAAAGCTCCATTCACAAAACTATTTTGGGGGATTGTTCTTCGGTATGTGACTCCTCCAATGGTCCAATTAGTTTTTGTTCTAGTGCTTTATTTATTGCAAATTTTTGCTGCTTAGGTGACCGTGTTCTTGAGCTTGCATGTCAAATTTATATGGTCCCAAGTAGTTCTAATGCATGATATAGCCTCTAGGCACTTGTGGGAGTAGTTGCTATCAATCTTGTTTAGTTTGGTTCACTTTTATTTTGAGTCACTAAAAATTTCAGAAAATTTTCAGCGAAAGAAAATGATAAAGAGATTGTTGAGGGCCTCTTCGAGCCGAAGCTCGAAGGATAAGCAGAATGAGGAGAACAAAAAGCCCAAACAACTTTCCTCGCACCGTGGAGGTTCAGCCGTGTGAATGGCCTTGTGATGAGTTCTTGAGAGCCGCCGGAATTTATGAAGATTTCTATCACTTGGCTGAGAATGCAGGCCTCACCGACTTCCTCCACGACCAGCGCGAATAGTATCTCCTACTCACTAATATTTTCATGCTAAGAAATCACCACCTTCAGTGGAGTTTCATTTATATGATGATGTTAAGGAGATGTCACTCCGTGATTTTTGTCGGGTTTGCAAGATACCCTTTGTAGGCAGCATCGAGGAACCACACCGTAATGATGTGGAGGAATTTATTGATAAAATTGCTGTAGGGGAAACGAGGAAAGTTTCAGATTCTAGAATTACTAGTATACATTTTCCTGTTGTACGTTACTTTGCAATATTTGCTAGTAGATGCTTGATTGGTCGCGGGAACAGTGGAAATCTTAGTGCTCCTGATATTCTTATTTTGCGCCATGCTTTGTTTCGTGATACAACTTTCAGTTTAGGCGCTATTATTGCTAAACGATTAAGTATGAACCGTACAAAGGGCCCCATCTTCGGTGGCATCTTTGCTTCGCGCCTTGCTTCACACTTTGAGATACCTATTAGGCATTATGAGAAAGAGGAAAAGTTGTTGCCCTTGTTTTTCTAGATTATAAGAGTATGGTAGCACATGACTTTATTCTTAAAAATAAGAAGAAACTGCTTAAGTATAATTTGATATTTGGTAAAACTCACTATGAGGTTATTACCTTGCCTGCACCCTCTTTGTTTAATATACTTTCAAGCACGTACCTCATCTTGCCAGAGGCCATCTATGCATAATGGAGTCTGACACAAGTTTCAGAGCCTGAGCCTAAGCCACCACTTGACCCTTATCAACAGTCTGTTTATCAGTGGGATCTGGAGGAGATCGCCAACCAGTGGCTCCCAGAGGACACTCCTCCATACACCGGAGAGAGTAGCTTCGATCCGTGGCCCTAGACTAACTTAGGCCAAAAGCCTAAGCTTGGGGGAGTACGTATTTCTCACCGACATTACATTCACGTTCACACACTCATCCTAGTTGTCGGTGCTCATACTTTTTCATTGTACTATCCATGCTAGTTTGTTTTCTGTTTTAAGACTTCTTTGTGTGTTTGAAAAACCTTAAGAAAAACCAAAAAAAATTAGTTGTAGTTTTTAGCTAGTTTACTTTCCATGCCTGTAGTAGTAGTAATTAAAACAAAACCCAAAAAGATTTCTCGTTCTTCTTTTGCTTGTTGGGAGCTTTCCCGTGTAAATAGTTTTATTTATTTTCTTTGGGGTGAGAGGAGAAGACCATAATGAAAATGTTGAAGTGGCTCTTATATGCATTATTTTTGATTTAAAAAAGAGCCCATATTACCTTGTCTTCTCCTGTGTATTCCAGCTTAGTCCAATGCACGTGCACTATTATTATTATCCATACCGTTCGGTCATGCAAGTGAAAGGCAATAATGACGATATATGATGGACTGATTGAGATGAGAGAAGCTGGTATGAACTCGACCTATCTTATTTTTGTAAATATGATTAGTTCATCGTTCCTGATTTAGCCTATTATGAATGAAACATGTTTACAATGACAATTAGAGATTATAGTTGCTCATGCCATGCTTAATTAGCTAGGAGTTTATAATGGTTTACCTTGTGTGCCAACATGCTATTAAAATGGTTGTGAGGTGGTATGACGGGGTGGTATCCTCCTTTGAACGATTCAAGTGGCTTGGCTTGGCACATATTCACGCATGTAGTTGAAACAAAATCAACATAGCCTCCATGATATTTATGTTCATGGTGAATTATATCCTACTCATGCTTGCACCCAGTGTTGATTAATTTTAATGCATGTTCATGAATGTTGTCGCTCTCTAGTTGGTCGATTCCCAGTCTCTTTCTAGCCTTCACTTGTACTAAGCGGGAATACTGCTTGTGCATCCACTTCCATAAAGCCCAAAAAGTTATTCCATATGAGTCCACCAGACCTTCCTATATGCGGTATCTACCTGCCGTTTCAAGTAAATTTGTATGTGCCAAACTCTAAACCTTCAAATGAAATTCTGTTTTGTATGCTCGAATAGCTCATGTATCAACTAGGGCTGTCTATATCTTCCATGCTAGGTGGTTTATTCTCACGAGGAGTGGACTCCGCTCCTCATTCACGAGAAAATGGCTGGTAACCGGGATGCCCAGTCCCATGCTCTAAGCAAAATAATTGCAAACAAAACTCCCCCAGGACTGTTGTTAGTTGGAGGCACCCGTTGTTTCAGACAAGCCATGGATTGATATTTGTTGGTGGTGGGGGAGTATAAACTTTACCATTCTGTTTGGGAACCGCCTATAATGTGTGTAGCATGGAAGATATCGAGATCTCTTGGTTGTTATGTTGAAAATGAAAGTATGCCACTCAAAATATTATTTATCTCTATTTCAAAACTCAAGCTCTGGCACCTCTACAAATCCCTGCTTCCCTCTGCGAAGGGCCTATCTATTTACTTTTATGTTGAGTCATCACCCTCTTATTAAAAAGCACCAGTTGGAGAGCACCGCTGTCATTTGCATGCATTACTATTAATTTACATTGAGTACGACTATGACTGGATCTCTTTTACCATGAATTACAATGTCTAGTCAGTCCTTGATCTTCATAGGTGCTCTGCATGTATGTTTTGCGGTCTCAGAAAGGGCCAGCGAGATACCATCTTGTTATACCATATTATGATTGTTTTGAGGAAGTGTTGTCATCTGAGATTTATTATTATTGCTCGCTAGTTGATTATGCCATTGATATGAGTAAACATGAGACCTAAGTGTTATTGTGAATATGGTTAGTTCATAATCTTTGCTGAAAACTTGAATGCTGGCTTTGCATATTTACAACAACAAGAGCAAACAAAGTTTGTAGAAGTTTTTCTTATCACTTTCAGTCTGTCAACTGAATTGCTTGAGGACAAGCAAGGTTTAAGCTTGGGGGAGTTGATACGTCTCCAACGTATCTACTTCTCCAAACACTTTTGCCCTTGTGTTGGACTCTAACTTGCATGATTTGAATGGAACTAACCTGGATTGACGTTGTTTTCAGCATAATTACCATGGTGTTATTTTTGTTCAGAAATAAAAGTTCTCGGAATGACCTGAAACTTCATGGAGAATATTTTAGGAATTAATAAATAATACTTACGAAAGAATCAATACCAGGGGGGCCACACCCTGTCCACGAGGGTGGAGGGCGCGCCCATCCCCCTGGGGCGCGCCCCCTACCTCGTGGACCTCTGAGGCTCCACTGACGTCAACTACAACTCTATATATTCACGTTTGGGGAGAAAAAATCAGAGAGAAGGATTCATCGCGTTTTACGATACGGAGCCGCCGCCAAGCCCTAATCTCTCTCGGGAGTGATCTGGAGTCTGTTCGAGGCTCCGGAGAGGGACTCCGCCGCCGTCGTCATCATCAACCATCCTCCATCACCAATTTCATGATGCTCACCGCCGTGCGTGAGTAATTCCATCGTAGGCTTGCTAGACGGTGATGGGTTGGATGAGATTTATCATGTAATCGAGTTAGTTTTGTTAGAGTTTGATCCCTAGTATCCATTATGTTCTGAGATTGATGTTGCTATGACTTTGCTATGGTTAATGCTTGTCACTAGGGCCCGAGTGCCATGATTTCAGATCTGAACCTATTATGTTTTCATGAATATATGTGAGTTCTTGATCCTATCTTGCAAGTCAATAGTCACCTACTATGTGTTATGATCCAGTAACCCCTAAATGACAATAATCGGGACCACTCCCGATGATGACCGTAGTTTGAGGAGTTCATGTATTCACTAAGTGTTAATGCTTTGGTCTGGTACTCTATTAAAAGGAGGCCTTAATATCCCTTAGTTTCCAATAGGACCCTGCTGTGACGGGAGGGTAGGACAAAAGATGTCATGCAAGTTCTTTTCCATAAGCACGTATGACTATATTCGGAATACATGCCAACATTACATTGATGAACTGGAGCTAGTTCTGTGTCACCCTATGTTATAACTGTTGCATGAGGAATCACATCCGACATAATTATCCATCACTCATCCAATGCCTACGAGCTTTCACATATTGATCTTTGCTTAGTTACTTTTCCGCCGCCACTACTAAAATTACTACAAAACTGCTACTGTTACATTTGCCACCATTATCGTTACTTCCATACTACTTTGCTACTAAATACTTGCTGCAGATATTAAGTTTTTTAGGTGTGGTTGAATTGACAACTCAACTGCTAATACTTGAGAATATTCTTTGTCTCCCCTTGTGTCGAATCAATAAATTTGGGTTGAATACTCTACCCTCGAAAACTGTTGCGATCCCCTATACTTGTGGGTTATCACATCAAGGACATAATTCTTCTGTGCAGCAATGAGGATAATCCTCAGATCACAGACCTAGTCCGCATCATTGCTACTATCATCTTCCAACTTATTTTTCTCTAGGAACATATCAAAAAATAAAACAGGGGAGCTATACGCGAGCTATTGATCTACAACATAGATATGCAAAAAACTATTGGGACTAAGTTCATGATAAATTGAAGTTCAATTAATCATATTACTTAAGAACTCCCACTTAGATAGACATCCCTCTAGTCATCTAAATGATCATGTGATTCAAATCAATTAAACCATGTCCGATCATCACGTGAGATGGAGTAGTTTTCAATGGTGAACATCACTATGTTGATCATATCTACTATATGATTCATGTTCGACCTTTCGGTCTCAGTGTTCCGAGGCCATATCTGCGTATGCTAGGCTTGTCAAGTTTAACCTGAGTATTCCGCGTGTGCAAAACTGTCTTGCACCCGTTGTATGTGAACGTAGAGCTTATCACACCCGATCATCACGTGGTGTCTCGGCACGACGAACTGTAGCAACGGTGCATACTCAGGGAGAACACTTATACCTTGAAATTTAGTGAGGGATCATCTTATAATGCTACCGCCGTACTAAGCAAAATAAGATGCATAAAGGATAAACATCACATGCAATCAAAATAAGTGATATGATATGGCCATCATCATCTTGTGCCTTTGATCTCCATCTCCTAAGCACCGTCATGATCACCATCGTCACCGGCTTGACACCTTGATCTCCATCGGAGCATCGTTGTTGTCTCGCCAACTATTGCTTCTACGACTATCGCTACCGCTTAGTGATAAAGTAAAGCAATTACATGGCGATTGCATTTCATACAATAAAGTGACAACCATATGGCTCCTGCCAGTTGCCGATAACTGTTACAAAACATGATCATCTCATACAACAATTTATATCATCACGTCTTGACCATATCACATCACAACATGCCCTGGAAAAACAAGTTAGACGTCCTCTACTTTGTTGTTGCAAGTTTTACGTGCTTGCTACGGGCTTTTAGCAAGAACCGTTCTTACCTACGCATCAAAACCACAACGATTTTTCATCAAGTGTGCTGTTTTAACCTTCAACAAGGACCGGGCGTAGTCAAACTCGATTCAACTAAAGTTGGAGAAACGGACACCCGCTAGCCACCTGTGTGCGAAGCACGTCGGTAGAACCAGTCTCATGAACGCGGTCGTGTAATGTCGGTCCGGGCCGCTTCATCCAACAATACCGCCGAATCAAAGTAAGACATTGCTGGTAAGCAGTATGAATATTATCGCCCACAACTCTTTGTGTTCTACTCGTGCATATAACATCTACGCATAGACTTGGCTCGGATGCCACTGTTGGGGAATGCAGTATTTCAAAAATTTACCTACGATCACGCAAGGTCTATCTAGGAGATGCATAGCAACGAGCGGGGAAAGTGTGTCCACATACCCTCATAGACCGAAAGCGGAAGAGTTTAGTAACCCGGTTGATGTAGTCGAACGTCTTCACGATCCAACCGATCGAGATCCGAACATACGGCACCTCCGTATTCAGCACACGTTCAGCACGGACGTCCCTCGAGCTCTTGATCCAGTTGAGGACGAGGGAGAGTTCCGTCAGCACGACGGCGTGGCGATGGTGATGATGATGTTACCGGCGCAGGGCTTCACCTAAGCACTACGATGATATGACCGAGGTGTTAAACTGTGGAGGGGGGCACCTCACACGGCTAAGAGATTGTCTGTTGTGTCTTTGGGGTGCCCCCTGTCGGTGTCAAAACCGGCGGATCTCGGGTAGGGGGTCCCGAACTGTCCGTCTAAGGTCAATGGTAACAGGAGATGGGGGACACAATGTTTACCCAGGTTCGGGCCCTCTTGATGGAGGAAATACCCTACTTCCTGCTTGATTAATCTTGATGAATATTAGGATTACAAGAGTTGATCTACCACGAGATCGTAATGGCTAAACCCTAGATGTCTAGCTTATATGACTGTGATTGCCTCTACAGGCTAAACCCTCCGGTTTATATAGACACCAGAGGGGCCTAGGGTTGTAGAGTCGGTTTATAGAGGAAGGAATCTTCATATCCGAACGCCAAGCTTGCCATCCACGCAAAGGAGAGTCCCATCCGGACACGGGAGGAAGTCTTCTGTCTTGTATCTTCATGGCCCATCAATAGCCCCTGAACCAGGCTTCAATGATGATGTGTCCGGCGCGCAGATTATCTTCGGCATTGCAAGGCGGGTTCCTCCTCCGAATATTTCAAAGTAGTCTTAGAACACAGATAACGTGTCCGGCTCTGCAAAACAAGCTCCGCAAAGAGTATAATATTTAACAAGTCCCATCTACTGACATCTTCTGTAGTGAGACGCCACGTCTCCGCCCGGTCATTATTTCGAACCATTTTTTAGCCTCCCGCTCCGTGTTTCGAGATGCAGTTTCCATTGGCACGTCTTGTCAAAGCAGAGATCATGTCCCCTTATCACGGGATCCTCATCAATATGGGCGTGGGTAATCCAACCGTGTTGTTGGCGATTCCTTGGGAATAGGCGAGCTTTAAGGCCTGTGAGGAGGCGTTCGATATTCTTCCCCTTTATAAAGGGTACAGACCCGTATTTCTCCCCCCACGGCTACCTCTTCCTCAACCTTCCAAACCATAGGCTCCAGCGCCCAGGATTAGATTTCTTCCATTGTTACCAGGCCCTCTAGTTATGTCCGGATCCATCTCCCGAGGTAGGTGGGCAGCCTCCTCGGTCACCGAGGAGGATATCGCGAAGCTTCGGAAGGCGAGGTACCTGACTGCGGAAATCCCCCACAGGCTCCCTACTAAAGGGCAGGTCATCCCCACACCAAAATCCGGCGAGAGGGTTGCATTCATCTCCCACTTCCTCCGCGGTCTAGGGTTCGCTCTTCACCCCTTCGTTCGCGGCCTCATGTTCTATTATGGGCTAGATTTTCACGATCTAGCTCCCGACTCTTTTCTCCACATCTCAGTGTTCATCATCGTGTGCGAAGCCTTTCTCCGCATCCCCCCACACTTCAGCCTATGGCTCAAGACTTTCAATGTGAAGCTCAGACGAAGTACAGACATTGCTAAGTCGTATCCGGAGTATCCTCGAAAGGGACGTTGGCCTTATTAACGTGATCCAAGTGATGCTAGTCCGCCGGATTCTCCCATGCCAGCGACGGCCTATCTGTTTGTGGGAGTTCAATCCGGAAGGACCGCAGACACTTCAGCAATTCTTTGGCACAACGCACAAAGGGATGTGGAAACTATTCTTCAAGACTCAAAAGCAGTGGCCTGATACATCAGTGGACATCGGTCTCGACTGCAACCATCCGGATACCCCGGTAAGCACCCAATTTCTGACCGAAACTCGGTTGATTATCCCATAGCGATGTGCTGAGAGCTCTATCTTTGACCAGGGCTGGATAAAGAAGGCGGAACAAATTAGGTGTTCAACTCCACTTCCCGAAGACTCGGCCGATCCTGTGTTGACGAGGATGTTGGTCCCGACACCGTATCAAGTGCCAGCACAAGAGGACAAGAAGAAGAGCGAGGAGGCCGAAAGCGGCCTCCACTCTATAGGTAAGCTGGACACTATGTCCGGGGAGACTGAAGCTCCTTCTTTAATAGACGAAGGGGAGGGAGAAGGTGATATCCCTTCCCCTCATGGGAGGAAAAGGACTACATTCAAAGACTTGGAGGTGGAAGCACCTAAGAGAGGGAAGGTAGCCCTACCATACGGTTTGTGGGTTCCGAAGCCGATGTCGTCGCAAGGCACCTCTCCAAGGACAAGCCCCTTGCCGAATCGTAAGTGAACAAGGATGCTCTAGACATATCCCATTCTTGGTTGCAGGGGTAACATTTAAACCATATACTTGCAGTTCGGCCCACAGTCGGCCCCGACAGTCCTCCTCATCAGGGGACTTAACTCCGGGGATGATGGAAAGCGAGACACCTTCTCATGCTTCCTCGCCTCTTAGGGCGGACGACTTCGAGGTGTCATCTCGGAGAATCTCCCCTGACCATCAAGTGGCATGGGGGACAATGAAAACAACGCCCGAGGGTGGTACTTCGATCATCAAGGGTCTAGGGGGCGCAGCCCCTACGGGGGCTAGCAATGAAGGCCCCGAACTATCCGGCGTATAGCCCCAGACGACTCTAGGGTCAAGCCGATGTACCCCTTTAAAGGGAACGCATACTACCGCAGCAGCCTCCAGGACTCCGGAGGTGCCGGATACTCTGATGAGCACATTACAAAGTGTGTCCATCTCATAGGAATATCGTACCTTAATGGGTACGGTAGTTGAAAGGGTTCCGTCCGCGAGAAGCGAATTGAATGAAGCTTTCATGGGCCTGTTGAGAGGCTTCGAGGTATGCAATGTAATAGCTTAACTATTTTTACATGCACAATGCGCCCGTGTACAAATAGTAGCCCCTGAGGCTCTGGTCGGCTTCCACAGGGAGGCGGTCAGAGGATCAAAAAGATATGCTCAGGAAGTAACCTAATTAATTTGAACACAGGCTGTTACGTCCATGGCGACCGCCCAAGCTACGGAGGTTGCAGATCTTAAGCAGAAACTTGAGTTAGCGGATGAGGACATCACTCTTATTAACAGGCGGCTCGACGAGGCACAAGGTATGTGGTGGGGCAGCTTGTTTATCCATGTATACTAGTATGAGCACAGGGCTGAAAATCATATACTGTGACATGCATAACTGTAGATGGTGCTGCCGCGGTTGAGACCCTTTGGGCCGAACTTGCTCGGGCCAAGGAGCATGCTAGAGTGTACGATGCGGCTGCCAAGAAGGCGGCTGCGGATTTAGAGGCCGAACAGGCCGCTTAGCGCCAGTGCCAGGAGAGAATATCTACCATGGAGCGGGAGCTAAAGGATGCCACTAGCAGGTGCAAATCTCTTGAGGAGGATAACAAAGCCAAGGCAACCAAACTCGACAAGGCCTTACTAGAGGCGAAAGAAGCGCGATCCGAATCTAGAGCGGACCGGGAGGAGATCCGCCAGGCTAGGGAGATAGCGGCTGGTAAGCCCTTTCTTTTACAGACTAAGTTCGGCGACCCGAAGTATGCTCTGATTAACCAAAAGTGGAGTTCTCCAGACGCGTTCTTGGATCTGCCGAAGAGTGTTTCCGACGCGGCGCAGTTCTTCCAAGCACAGGAAGGACGTGCTGCGGAGAGGCTTTTCTAGTCGCAATTCAACGTGGCAAGGCGTCCGGCGCTGCTGAACGAACAGATGGCCCAGTGGGCCGAGCTACACAAGACGTTCAGAGCCTCCATGAAGGACATCGTGGTTCGACTATGGCCAGCCGAACCCGTTCTGAGCAGCTATTTCGGTTTGGTGCAGCGGCTTGTCGATGCAGTGCCGCGTATTGACGCCGTCAAGCGGTTGGTGTGCATAGAAGGTGCCCGGATGGCCTTCACCCACGTCAAGATGTACTCGGCAAAGATGAAGGCCATCGATGTTGCAACCAAGGGTCCGCCTGGAGGCAAGGACCATCGCACGCCGGAGTATTTGGAGGAAGTCCTAGAGGGCGCCCGCTTGATAGAGGGTCAGTGCTCGAAGGATATTATATTTGAATAAATGTATCGGAATTGTGAAAACAATATTATGATATATTAAAGCTGTGTTATATACCTTTGCCATTTATTTCCTCCTGTGCGGCCGTTTCTTATAACCTGAAAGTTTGCCGGTCGTCGGCTTCGGCCCCCTCACATATAATACGGGGGTGTTCGGAATAGCACCTGATCACTCTTGACCCAGCGTCTTGGTCCGGAACGGAGGTGTCAGTGTGGCTAACTAGGCAATCAGACTATAGGGCTTTCACACCTTCACTTAGCCGTAGGAGTTTTACGGTGGGTCTACGATGTAGCCCCTAGTATGTACGCAGTTATCTGATACGGTTGTGTTACATAGGTGACCAAAAAGACGGTCCTTCGTGTAATACGGAAGAAATCGCAAAAGATTCGGATAAGTCACCGAGTGGTTGACCAGCTCTCGCCGCATCATGATAGTCAGTTTTCAGCTTTCTCTACTCAGGTGTTTGACCAGGTGAACCGGAAACATAATCGCAGTAGTTCTCCCTTTACTACCCTAGCCGATAAGACAGAACGTAGGGTAGCAAGCACAGGAGCCGGGAAACCCAACTATTGACCAAAGACATGATTCGGGGCTGATGCATATAATGCCAAACTTGTGACGCTGAAGTATGCTATAGAGCTATTCGGACTTTTTTCGGCAACCCATATGTTGCCGTATCAAGCCCCTGGCGATTTGTGCCGAGGTGTCTGCGTGAAACAACCGAAGAAGCAAGGTATGTTTGTATGCAGAAAAGCAAGTACCGAAGATGGATTATGTTCACTAAAATCTGATTGATATGTCGAACGTAATCTTACAGATTATGACACCACCACCCAGGCCATTTTACGTGCCAGGGGTCGAGGGCTGAGGGAAAAAAAGGCTCTGCACATGTTTCAAATAGAGTTTTTTGGTCTACAAAAAATCTTTTGGACCTCCTGTCGCACGTCTGCGCTGCCTGTGCTTCCGCGAAAAGGCTTCCTTAAAGCGAGCAATCCCCGGTTATTTGTAGGAAAGCCTAGCTCATAAAGAGTCCTTTCAAGTCTATAGGACAGACAGGTATTGATTCACCTGTGGCAAAAACATAAGAAAGTAGTTAGGAAAAAGAGAAAAGGTTAAAGTCCGGTGAACCGCTTTGTAGGCCTGCCTGTATTGTGCCGCCGCCGATGACCAAGGTATTTTGAGTGTATAATTATGTATGCACGGTGCAAACTCCGCGGGTATAAGAGGCGAACGACAGAGGCAGAGCTGCTAATCCATCTCTAAAATTAACCGGTCCTGTGCAGTAGAGGCCGGCGGTTTAATGACCGATGAGATATGCGGCTTGAGGAGGCCGCTTTGTACTTCGGCTGTGATTGCCACATTATGCCCCTCAGTGCTGAGGGAGCGTTCCGTGTTTCCGTTGACCGTTATGGTGCCGCGTGGACCGGGCATCTTAAGCTTTAGATAGGCGTAGTTTGGGACCGCATTGAAACGAGCAAAAGCGGTCCGCCCAAGCAGTGCGTGGTAGCCAATTCGGAATGGGACAATATCGAAGATCAAGTCTTCGCGTCGGAAGTTTTCCGGTGAACTGAAGATGACTTCCAGTGAGATTGAGCCTGTGCCGTGAGCTTCTACGCCGGGTATTACTCCCTTGAAGGTAGTTGTGGTGGGCTTGATCGTTGAAAGGTCAATGCCCATTTTGCTGGCAGTGTCTTGATAGAGTAAATTAAGGCTACTGCCGCCATCCATGAGGACTCGCGTGAGATGGAATCCACCGATAATTGGATCGAGGACCAGAGCTGCCGAACCTCCGTGACGGATACTGGTTGGGTGGTCCTTGTGATCAAAAGTGATCGAGCAGGCTGCCCATGGGTTGAATTTTGGGGCGTCCGACTTTATGGCATGGTCGTCTCGTAGTTCGTGCTTGCGCTCCCTTTCAGAGGTATGCGTCACGTATATCATGTTTACTGTTTTTACTTCAGGGGGAAATTGCTTTTGTCCCCCGGTGCTCGGTAGGCGAGCCTCCTCTTCTTCACTGTCACTGGGCGGCCCCTTCCCTTTGTGTTCGACATTGAGCTTGCCGGCTTGTTTGAAAACCCAACAATTTCTGTTTGTATGGTTGGCGGGTTTGTCGGGGCTGCCACGGATCTGACAGGGCCAATCCAGTATCTTGTCTAGACTGGATGGACCATCTCTATTTCACTTAAATGGCTTCTTCCATTGACCGGTTTTGGAGCCACTAAATCCGGCGTTGACCATCGTGTCTGGGGTTCCTGCATTATTCTTGCGACGCTTGTCTTTATAGCATCGTGGCTTGCCGTTGCCGTCCCTGACTTCGGAGGTGCCAGGATCGCTCGCGCTATTGCTTCTACGAGCGAGCCAGCTATCTTCTCCCACGCAAAAGCGGGCCATTAGTGCAGTAAGAGCTGCGATGGATTTTAGCTTTTCTTGGCCGAGGTGGCGGGCGAGCCACTCGTCGCGGACGCTATGTTTAAAGGCCGTGAGTGCTTCGGCATCCGGACAGTCGACAATTTGGTTCTTTTTAATTAGGAACCTAGTCCAGAGTTTCCTGGCTGATTCTCCGCGCTGCTGGATGATGTGACTGAGGTCATCGGCGTCTGGAGGCCGGACATATGTACCTTGGAAATGGTCGCGAAAGGCGTCTTCCAAGTCTTCCCAGCTGCCAATGGAGTTCTCTGGGACGCTGTTTAGCCGGTGCCGGGCTGGTCCCTTTAATTTTAGTGGGAGGTATTTAATGGCGTGGAGATCATCACTACGTGCCATGTGGATATGGAGAAGAAAATCCTCGATCCATACTGCGGGGTCAGTTGTTCCGTCATATGATTCAATATTCATGGGTTTAAACCCCTCTGGGAATTCATGCTCCATTACTTCATCAGTGAAGCAGAGGGGGTGTGCGGCGCCTCTATATTGGGCCAAGTCGCGACGTAGCTCAAATGGAGTCCGTCTGCGGTTTTCGGCCCGGACGTGGTTATACTTGTCACGTCCGGCTAGATAGCCGTCATCGCGTGCCGGGGCACGCCCCCGCGATCCGTAGATCGATCTGGTCTGACCTGCTTTATTTTCCAGGTCCTGCCATAGGTCATAGGTACATCCCCGAGCTGTTGTGTCTCTATCTTTACGGTGAGGTAGTATGGGCTGGTGTTTGGCTTGAGTTGTCGTTTTGTCCTGGCCACATGGTGGTCGGTCAGCCGTGTTACGCACTGAATGGTACGGGCTCTAGTGCCTCGTCGTCGAATGGAGGTAGCAGCTTACGCTTTGGATAGCTTTTGATTGGTCGTGCAGGGCCGTATTCCTCGGCTGCCAGGACATTAGTCCATCTGTCGTTGAGTGTATCCCGTTCGGCTTGAAGCCGTTGCTGCTTCCTTTTCAGGCTCCTCGCGGTTGCGCTGAGCTGTTGCCTAAAGCGTTCTTGCTCGAGGGGTCCTCTGGTATGATCAAATCTTCGCCACTGGGGCTTATGTCGTCTTCGGAGGGTGGCATGTAAATGCTGTCCTCCGAGTCCTTGCTTCCGACTGGCTCATCAAGGTTACCCTGCCCCTCCTCCCTATCATCATGTTCGGGTGTTGGTTCGATGGGGGCATCTGGGTCTTCGGCGTTCTCCGGAGTGTTATTGTCTCCATTGCTGGTATTGCTTTCCTTGCCACGACGTGATTTTGAATGGCATCACTGATGCCGCTTCTTTGGTGGTTTATCAGTGTTGTTGACCTTGATTGGATCCTTACTGCCCTCACCGCCATCCTCTCTTGGCGTATCTACCATGCATACGTCGAATGTGGAGGTGGCCGCCCAACGTGTGGTATGCGGCGGGTTTTGGCTTTGTTCATCTCCGGCATCAATGTCCATACCGTAGATGTCTTCGGAGTTATGGTCAAGCATGTCGGTAAGGTCCTCGACAGTGGCTATGAAGTGGGTGGTGGGTGGGACGTAAAATTTCCCGCCATCAGCCCCTCGTCCGGGCTGGGCGTAATTCGGACGTTGCTCCTTTGAAATGACGAGTGATCGCATTAGGTCTAGAGCCTCGCTTAAAGGCGAGGTTCGGCCAGGGGAAAGAGAGTCCGTGGAGTACGGCGGGAAGAAAATCCCTTGGTCGGGCTCACATAATGCGGACTCCGAGGGTTCGGGGCCAGTGTTCGAAGAAGAGTCCGGCTTCATGATGATTGCCGTTGATACTACTTCCTCTGGCTCTCCCATGCTAGGCTCACTGGCCGCACAGAGTCCGGCGGGCTCGAGAATCCCGTCTTCGGACCTCGTGATGCGCTCCAGCTCTAAGGCCAGAGCGGAGGTTGGGGTCATGAACCCTTGGAAGATCAAGTCTCCTCGGATATCAGTGACATAGTCCAGATTCCCAAAACTAATCTGGTGACCTGGGGTGTAGCTGTCGATCTGCTCTAGATGGCCAAGCGAGTTGGCCCGCAGTGCAAAGCCGCCGAATACGAAGATCTGGACGGGGAGAAAAACCTCCCCTAGGGCGGCATTGTTGTAGATGACTGATGGAGCCATCGAACCTTCTAATGACGACACAATGGAACTCTCAATGAAAGCACCAATGATGGTGTCAAAACCGACGGATCGCGGGTAGGGGGTCCCGAACCGTGCGTCTAAGGTCGATGGTGACACGAGACGGGGGACATGATGTTTACCCAGGTTCGGGCCCTCTTGATGGAGGTAATACCCTACTTCCTGCTTGATTGATCTTGATGAATATGACGATTACAAGAGTTGATCTACCACGAGATCGTAATGGCTAAACCCTAGATGTCTGGCCTGTATGATTGTGATTGCCTCTATGGACTAAACCCTCTGGTTTATATAGACACAGGAGGGGCCTACGGTTGTACAGAGTCGGTTTACAGAGGAAGGAATCTTCATATCTGAACGCCAAGCTTGCCATCCATGCAAAGGAGAGTCCCATCCGGACACGGGAGGAAGTCTTCTGTCTTGTATCTTCATGGCCCATTAGTCCGGCCCACGTCATATAGCCCGGACAGCCGAGGACCCCTTAATCCAGGACTCCCTCACCCCGCCACTACTAGGGAAAACCCTAGTAGTAGCGCGGGTATTTTGCCTATCAGTAGCGCGGGATGCCGCGCTACTGATAAGGCGCTACAACTAACATGTAGCAGTAGCGCATTTCATCCAACGCTACTGCTATACATGGCTAGCAGTAGTGAGGTTTATTGTCGAGCGCTGCTGCTAATATCTGCAGCGCATTTTATCAGGAAGCGCTACTGGTATGGGAGCGCTACTGCTAACTTTATTCCCCTCGCTACTGCTAGTTTCATTAGTTTCTGGTTTTTTCTGCATATTTGTTTTTTATTTGAACAAGCTTTATACAATAAACTTTAGCATATCATACACATACAAATGTAATCATAGCATATACATACAAATAGTCTCATCAAATCATGTCATCATCATAATCATCATCCAACACAAAGTGGTCTCTCGTCATCATCTCGAAAATAGCGATACAAGTCTCGATTACTTGCAACTACATCGTCATCCATCTAAACAATGATATACGTGAGAAGAGCTATCACTTTGAGTGAGAGCGGAACTACACAATACATGAGTTCATATCCCTCTCTCGCATTAGCGTGAACCTAAACTAACTACTGGCTGTCGCTCGGAAACCGGTACACCTGTGCCTGACATTCCGGCCACTCGTCGTATACTCCTGGCGTAGCACTTCTTCGCCATCGATGATCTATACACCTGCATCGTCACATGAGTCGATGATATGCAACATATATAGTTGAGCAACAGAAAGAGACGGACTTGGCAAAAATAGAAGCAACATATCATCAGCATAAATAACAAAGTTCATCGTACCCAAAATGCCCTAACTAGAGTGATCTTCGCTAGTCGAGGAGGACGGTTTAATTACATCACAAATAAAGTTTCATCGTGCATAACTCAAAGTTTCGTCATACAGAAAGTATGGACAAAACGGACACATTGTCATATATCGACAATCACTACAACATGTCGTGTCATCCATCCAAGTCAGGGAGATAGTCCTCGAGCTTAGTGAAAGGCTACAGGTCGAGACACTGAGCGGCTATGCGTGTTCAGACGTCTTCCCGCAACATTTATCCTTCTTCATAGAACATCCCTATTTTTTCGACGACCTCCTACATGATGATTTGGGAAAGTTCGCGCTGGATGTGATAGAACTCAGCACGAAGTCGATGATACTCGATAGCTCCTAAGTTCTTTACCCATTGCAGAATATGGGCATCGCCGGATCTAGGTGACATGCGAAGGTTCTGGTAATCCCGTCTGTACTCCAGCATGTGGTGTAGGACATAGAATCCATCATTAAGAGAATCACTCAGTTGCTGGATGCAGCAGAAGTCGGTCTTATGGCCGAAGGCGGGCCTGCCGTCCCTTTTCTTCTTGTGCTTGACCTCTCCACCCCGTGCGCCGTAGTAAAACATAGCACTGTCGAGAACAGACTTGATGTGGGTGTAATCCTTTTTGTTAATGTTCTTTGACGATTCCAAGTAAAGAGTGTGGGAGTATCGGGGGTAGAGGATGACGAGGACGGCGCGCCCGCCACTGCGCAAAATAAGTACACCTCAAACTAATTAGCCTCCACCATGCAAATGAATGATTGAAATCAAAGGAAGGATATCCGTGCGGATGACTTACAGGGGATGATAAGGCACGAGAATTGCCTCCTTGTCCTTATTGGCGAGCATGAAATTGGCGATGTTTTCCCTCGCGTATTCACGGTGCTCTGCGCAGACTCCCAAGAAGCCCTCGTGCATGAAGTACGGGTCAGTGACACAGATATGAGGTATCTGCTCAACCCCGATGAGGTAGTTCATGTTGGAAATATGCCCTAGAGGCAATAATAAATAGGTTATTATTATATTTCCTTGTTCATGATAATCGTTTATTATCCATGCTAGAATTGTATTGATAGGAAACTCAGATACATGTGTGGATACATAGACAACACCATGTCCCTAGTAAGCCTCTAGTTGACTAGCTCGTTGATCAATAGATGGTTACGGTTTCCTGACCATGGACATTGGATGTCGTTGATAACGGGATCACATCATTAGGAGAATGATGTGATGGACAAGACCCAATCCTAAGCCTAGCACAAGATCGTGTAGTTCGTTTGCTCAAAGCTTTTTCTAATGTCAAGTATCATTTCCTTAGACCATCAGATTGTGCAACTCCGGATACCGTAGGAATGCTTTGGGTGTACCAAACGTCACAACGTAACTGGGTGGCTATAAAGGTGCACTACAGGTATCTCCGAAAGTGTCTGTTGGGTTGGCACGAATCGAGACTGGGATTTGTCACTCCGTGTAAACGGAGAGGTATCTCTGGGCCCACTCCGTAGGACATCATCATAATGTGCACAACGTGACCAAGGAGTTTATCACGGGATGATGTGAGTTACGGAACGAGTAAAGAGACTTGCCGGTAACGAGATTGCACAAGGTATCGGGATACCGACGATCGAATCTCGGGCAAGTAACATACCGATAGACAAAGGGAATTGCATACGGGATTGATTGAATCCCCGACATCGTGGTTCATCCGATGAGATCATCGTGGAACATGTGGGAGCCAACATGGGTATCCAGATCCCGCTGTTGGTTATTGACCGGAGAACGTCTCGGTCATGTCTGCATGGTTCCCGAACCCGTAGGGTCTACACACTTAAGGTTCGATGACGCTAGGGTTATAGGGAAAAGATATACGTGGTTACCGAATGTTGTTCGGAGTCCCGGATGAGATCCCGGACGTCACGAGGAGTTCCGGAATGGTCCGGAGGTAAAGATTTATATATGGGAAGTCCTGTTTTGGTCACCGGAAAAGTTTCGGGTGATATCGGTAATGTACCGGGACCACAGGGAGCGTCCCGGGGGTCCACCAAGTGGGGCCACCAGCTTCAGGAGGCTGCGTGGGCCAAGTGTGGGAGCGGACCAGCCCCAGGTGGGCTGGTGCGCCCCCCACCAAGGCCCAAGGCGCATGGGAGAGTGGAAGGGGGCAAACCCTAGGTCCAGATGGGCCTTAAGGCCCACCCTAGTGGCGCCCCCCCTCTCCTCCCCTTGGCCGCCCCCCTAGATGGGATCTAGGGCTGGCCGCCAGCCCTTGGGGTGGAAACCCTAGAGGGGGCGCAGCCCTCTCCCCCCTATATATAGTTGAGGTTTGGGGCTGCCCAAGACATGAGAACGTCTCTCTTTCGGCGCAGCCCTACCCCTCTCCCTCCTCCTCCTCTCCCGCGGTGCTTGGCGAAGCCCTGCGGGATTGCCACGCTCCTCCACCACCACCGCGCCGTCGTGCTGCTGCTGGACAGAGTCTTCCCCAACCTCTCCCTCTCTCCTTGCTGGATCAAGGCGTGGGAGACGTCACCGGGCTGCACGTGTGTTGAACGCGGAGGCACCGTTCTTCGGTGCTCAGATCGGAATCAACCGCGATCTGAATCGCTATGAGTACGACTCCCTCATCCGCGTTCTTGCAACGCTTCCGCATCGCGATCTACAAGGGTATGTAGATGCACTCCCCTTCCCCTCGTTGCTAGATTACTCCATAGATTGATCTTGGTGATGCGTAGAAAATTTTGAATTTCTGCTACGATCCCCAACAGTGGCATCATGAGCGAGGTCTATGCGTAGTTTCTATGCATGAGTAGAACACAAAGCAGTTGTGGGCGTAGATGTTGCCAATTCTTCTTGCCGCTACTAGTCTTATCTTGTTTCGGCGGCATTGTGGGATGAAGCGGCCCGGACCGACCTTACACGTACGCTTACGTGAGACAGGTTCCACCGACTGACATGCACTAGTTGCATAAGGTGGCTAGCGGGTGTCTGTCTCTCCCACTTTAGTCGGAACGGATTTGATGAAAAGGGTCCTTATGAAGGGTAAATAGAAATTGGCATATCACGTTGTGGTTTTATGTAGGTAAGAAACGTTCTTGCTAGAAACCTATACAAGCCACGTAAAAACTTGCAACAACAATTAGAGGACATCTAACTTGTTTTTGCAGCATGTGCTGTGTGATGTGATATGGCCAGAAGATATGATGAATGATATATGTGATGTATGAGATTGATCATATTCTTGTAATAGGGATCACGACTTGCATGTCGATGAGTATGACAACCGACAGGAGCCATAGGAGTTGTCTTTATTTTTGTATGACCTGCGTGTCATTGAATAACGCCATGTAAATTACTTTACTTTATTGCTAAGCGCGTTAGCCATAGAAGTAGAAGTAATCGTTGGCGTGACAACTTCATGAAGACACAATGATGGAGATCATGATGATGGAGATCATGGTGTCGTGCCGGTGACAAAGATGATCATGGTGCCCCGAAGATGGAGATCAAAGGAGCAAAATGATATTGGCCATATCATGTCACTATTTGATTGCATGTGATGTTTATCATGTTTACATCTTATTTGCTTAGAACGACGGTAGCATAAATAAGATGATCCCTCACTAAAATTTCAAGAGACGTGTTCCCCCTAACTGTGCACCGTTGCGAAGGTTCGTTGTTTCGAAGCACCACGTGATGATCGGGTGTGATAGATTCTAACGTTCGAATACAACGGGTGTTGACGAGCCTAGCATGTACAGACATGGCCTCGGAACACATGCAAAACACTTAGGTTGACTTGACGAGCCTAGCATGTACAGACATGGCCTCGGAACACGAGAGACCGAAAGGTCGAGCATGAGTCGTATAGAAGATACGATCAACATGGAGATGTTCACCGATGATGACTAGTCCGTCTCACGTGATGATCGGACACGACCTAGTTTGACTCGGATCATGTATCACTTAGATGACTAGAGGGATGTCTATCTGAGTGGGAGTTCAATAATCAGATGAACTTCATTATCATGAACATAGTCAAAAGGTCTTTGCAAATTATGTCATACGCTTTAGTTCTACTGTTTAAGATATGTTCCTAGAGAAAAATTTAGTTGAAAGTTGGTAGTAGCAATTATGCAGACTGGGTCCGTAAACTGAGGATTGTCCTCATTGCTGCATAGAAGGCTTATGTCCTTAATGCACCGCTCGGTGTGCTGAACCTCAGCGTCGTCTGTAGATGTTGCGGAACATCTGACATACACGTTTGGATAACTACGTGATAGTTCAGTGCGTAATGCTAACGGTTTAGAATTGTGGCACCAAAGATGGTTTTGAAACGTCGCAGAACATATGAGATGTTCTGAAGACTGAAATTGGGATTTCAGACTAGTGCCCACGTCAAGAGGTATGAGACCTCTGACAAGTTTCTTAAGCCTGCAGACTAAGGGAGAAAAGCTCAATCGTTGAGCATGTGCTCAGATTGTCTGAGTGCCACAATCGCTCTAATCGAGTGGGAGTTAATCTTCCAGATGAGATAGTAATGGTTCTCCATAGTCACTACCACCAAGCTATAAGAGCTTCGTGATGAACTATAACATATCAAGGATAGATATGATGATCCTTGAGCTATTCGCGATGTTTGACACCGTGAAAGTAGAAATCAAGAAGGAGCATCAATTGTTGATGGTTAGTAAAACCACTAGTTTCTAGAAGGGCAAGGGCAAAAGGGATACTTCATGAAACAGCAAGTCATTTGCTGCTCTAGTGAAGAATCCCAAGGTTGAACCCAAACCCGAGACTAAGTGCTTCTGTAATGAGGGGAACGGTCACTGAAACGGAACTACCCTAGATACTTGGTAGATGAGAAGGCAGGCAAGGTTGACAGAAGTATATTGGATATACATTATATGAATGTGTACTTTACTAGTACTCCTAGCAGCACCAGGGTATTAGATACCGGTTCGGTTGCTAAGTGTTAGTAACTCGAAATAAAAGCTGCGGAATAAACGGAGACTAGCTAAAGGTGAGATGACGATATGTGTTGGAAGTGTTTCCAAGGTTGATGTGATCAAGCATCGCATGCTCCCTCTACCATCGAGATTTGGTGTTTGCGTTGAGCATGATTGGATTATGTTTATCGCAATACGGTTATTCATTTAAGGAGAATAATGGTTACTCTGTTTATTTGAATAATACCTTCAATGGTCTTGCACCTAAAATGAATCTCGATCGTAGTGATACACATGTTCGTGCCAAAAGATATAAAATAGTAATGATAGTTCCACATACTTGTGGCACCGCCATTTGAGTCATATTGGTATAGAACGCATGAAGAAGCTCCATGAAGATGGATCTTTGGACTTAGTCGTTTTTGAAAAGATTGAGACATGCGAACCATGTCTATTGGTATATATGCATGAAGAAACTCCATGCAGATGGATCGTTTGGACTCACTTGATTTGAATCACTTGAGACATGCAAATCATACCACATGGGCAAGATGACTGAAAGGCCTCGATTTCAGTAAGATGGAACAAGAGAGCAACTTATTGGAAGTAATACATTTTGATGTATGCAGTCCAATGAGTGCTGAGGCATGCAGTGGATATTGTTATGTTCTTACTTCACAGATGATTTGAGTAGATGCTGAGTGTATTTACTTGATGAAACACAAGTCTGAATTATTGAAAGGTTCAAGTAATTTCAGAGTGAAGTTGAATATCGTCGTGACAAGAGGATAAAATGTCTGTGATATGATCATAGAGATGAGTATCTGAGTTACGAGTTTGGCACACAATTAAGACATTGTGGAAAGTGTTTCACAATTAATACCGCCTGGAACACCATAGTGTGATGGTGTGTCCGAACATCATAACTGCACCCTATTGGATATGGTGCATACCATGATGTCTCTTATCGAATTACCACTATCGTTTATGGGTTAGGCATTAGAGACAACCACATTCACTTTAAAAGGGGCACCACGCAATTCTGTTGAGACGACACTGTTTAGAGAAACCTAAGTTGTCGTTTCTTAAAAGTTTGGGGCTGCGATGCTTATGTGAAAAGTTTCAGGCTGATAAGCTCGAACCCAAAGCGGATAAATGCGTCTTCATAGAATACCCAAAAACAGTTGGGTATACCTCCTATTTCAGATCTGGAAGCAAAAGTAATTGCTTCTAGAAACAGGTCCTTTCTCGAGGAAAAGTTTCTCTCAAAAGAATTGAGTGGGAGGATGGTGGAGACTTGATAAGGTTATTGAACCGTCACTTCAACTAGTGTGTAGCAGGGCACAGGAAGTTGTTCCTGTGGCACCTACACCAGTTGAAGTGGAAGCTTATGATAGTGATCATGAAACTTCGAATCAAGTCACTACCAAACCTCGTAGGACGACAAGGATGCGTGCTACTTCAGAGTGGTACGTGATCCTGTCTTGGAAGTCATGTTGTTGGACAATGATGAACCTATGAGCTATGGAGAAGCGATGGTGGGCCCATATTCCGACAAATGGTTAGAAGCCATGAAATCCGAGATAAATGGATCTTTAAGAAGAAGACGGACATGGACGGTAATGTTACCGTCTATGAAGCTCGACTTGTGGCTAAGAGTATTTCCACAAGTTCAAGGAGTTGACTACGATGAGATTTTTCTCATCCGTAGCGATGCTTGAGTCCGTCGGAATCATGTTAGCATTAGCTGCATTTATGAAATCTGGCAGATGGATGTCAAAACAAGTTTCCTTACCAGTTTTCGTAAGGAAAGGTTGTATGTGATCCAATCAGAAAGGCTTTGTCGATCCTAAGGATGCTAAAAGGTATGCTAGCTCCAGCGATCCTTCCATGGACTAGAGCAAGCATCTCGGAGTCAGAATATACGCTTTGATGGAGTGATCAAAGTTTTTGGGTTTATACAAAGTTTGTTAGAAACTTGTATTTACAATAAAGTGAGTGGGAGCGCTACAACATTTCTGATAAGTATATGTGAATGACATATTGTTGATCCGAAATGATGTAAAATTTCTGGAAAGCATAAAGGGTTGTTTGAAAGGAGTTTTTCAAAGGAAGACCCGGATAAAGCTGCTTACATATTGGGCATCAAGATCTATAGAGATAGATCAAGACGCCCGATGATACTTTCAAAGAACGCACACCTTGACATGATTTTGAAAGAGTTCAAAATAGTTCAGCAAAGAAGGAGTTCTTGGCTGTGTTACAAGGTGTGAGTATTGAGTAAGACTCAAGACCTGACCACAGCAGAAGAGAGAGAAAGGACGAAGGTCGTCCCCTATGCTTTAGAGATAGGCTCTACAGTATGCTATGCTGTGTACCTCACATGAAGTGTGCCTTGCCATGAGTTGGTCAAGGGGTACAATAGTGATCTGGGAAAGGATCACATGACCGCGGTCGAACTTGTCCTTAGTATCTAGTGGACTAAGGAATTTTCTCGATTATGGAGGTGAAAAGGAGTTCGTCGTAAAGGGTTACGTCGATGCGAACTTTGACACTAATCCGGATGACTCTGAGTAGTAAACCGGATTCGTATAGTAGAGCAGTTATTTGAAATGGCTCCAAGTAGCGCGTGGAAGCATCCACAAGATGACATAGATATTCGTAAAGCACACACGGCTGAAAGGTTCAGACCCGTTGACTAATAACCTCTCTCACAAGCATAACATCATCAAACCAGAACTCATTGAGTGTTAATCACATGGTGATGTGAACTAGATTGTTGACTCTAGTAAACTCTTGGGTGTTGGTCACATGGTGATGTGACCTATGAGTGTTAATCACATGGTGATGTGGACTAGATTATTGACTCTAGTGCAAGTGGGTGACTGTTGGAAATATGCCCTAGAGGCAATAATAAATAGGTTATTATTATATTTCCTTGTTCATGATAATCGTTTATTATCCATGCTAGAATTGTATTGATAGGAAACTCAGATACATGTGTGGATACATAGACAACACCATGTCCCTAGTAAGCCTCTAGTTGACTAGCTCGTTGATCAATAGATGGTTACGGTTTCCTGACCATGGACATTGGATGTCGTTGATAACGGGATCACATCATTAGGAGAATGATGTGATGGACAAGACCCAATCCTAAGCCTAGCACAAGATCGTGTAGTTCGTTTGCTCAGAGCTTTTTCTAATGTCAAGTATCATTTCCTTAGACCATGAGATTGTGCAACTCCCGGATACCGTAGGAATGCTTTGGGTGTACCAAACGTCACAATGTAACTGGGTGGCTATAAAGGTGCACTACAGGTATCTCCGAAAGTGTCTGTTGGGTTGGCACGAATCGAGACTGGGATTTGTCACTCCGTGTAAACGGAGAGGTATCTCTGGGCCCACTCGGTAGGACATCATCATAATGTGCACAATGTGACCAAGGAGTTGATCACGGGATGATGTGAGTTACGGAACGAGTAAAGAGACTTGCCGGTAACGAGATTGAACAAGGTATCGGGATACCGACGATCGAATCTCGGGCAAGTAACATACCGATAGACAAAGGGAATTGCATACGGGATTGATTGAATCCCCGACATCGTGGTTCATCCGATGAGATCATCGTGGAACATGTGGGAGCCAACATGGGTATCCAGATCCCGCTGTTGGTTATTGACCGGAGAATGCCTCGGACATGTCTGCATGGTTCCCGAACCCGTAGGGTCTACACACTTAAGGTTCGATGACACTAGGGTTATAGGGAAAAGATATACGTGGTTACCGAATATTGTTCGGAGTCCCGAATGAGATCCCGGACGTCACGAGGAGTTCCGGAATGGTCCGGAGGTAAAGATTTATATATGGGAAGTCCTGTTTTGGTCACCGGAAATGTTTCGGGTGATATCGGTAATGTACCGGGACCACCGGGAGGGTCCCGGGGGTCCACCAAGTGGGGCCACCAGCCCCAGGAGGCTGCGTGGGCCAAGTGTGGGAGCGGACCAGCCCCAGGTGGGCTGGTGCGGCCTCCCACCAAGGCCCAAGGCGCATGGGAGAGTGGAAGGGGGCAAACCCTAGGTCCAGATGGGCCTTAAGGCCCACCCTAGTGGCGCCCCCCTCTCCTCCCCTTGGCCGCCCCCCTAGATGGGATCTAGGGCTGGCCGCCAGCCCTTGGGGTGGAAACCCTAGAGGGGGCGCAGCCCTCTCCCCCCCCTATATATAGTTGAGGTTTGGGGCTGCCCAAGACATGAGAACGTCTCTCTTTCGGCGCAGCCCTACCCCTCTCCCTCCTCCTCCTCTCCCGCGGTGCTTGGTGAAGCCCTGCGGGATTGCCACGCTCCTCCACCACCACCGCGCCGTCGTGCTGCTGCTGGACGGAGTCTTCCCCAACCTCTCCCTCTCTCCTTGCTGGATCAAGGCGTGGGAGACGTCACCGGGCTGCACGTGTGTTGAACGCGGAGGCACCGTTCTTCGGTGCTCAGATCCGAATCAACCGCGATCTGAATCGCTACGAGTACGAGTCCCTCATCCACGTTCTTGCAGTGCTTCCGCATCGCGATCTACAAGGGTATGTAGATGCACTCCCCTTCCCCTCGTTGCTAGATTACTCCATAGATTGATGTTGGTGATGCGTAGAAAATTTTGAATTTCTGCTACGATCCCCAACAGTTCATTTGCAAGGCATAAAGGCGGACAAACGTAAAATCCAGCTTCTTCAAGTGAAACATGTCGAAGATGTAATCGAATCGAAGGAAGAACTTCTCCGCGGGGAATGTGTTGACGTACGACAATTTCCCCAGCACGTTAACCACGTAGAGTGGGTATCCTGGATTTTTTGAGGCGATGAGGCCTTTCTCTATCCGCAGCACATCGTCATGAAGTCTCCTTAGATTGCCGAATCTGGCCCCTAGCGCTGCTTTAGGTAGGATTGGTTGACAGGGGATATGCCATTTTGCCGCACCGGGGATATCTATACGGTCTTGAACCCGAGGCTGCTGAGGCGGCTGGATCATAGAAGCAGCTTGGTTGCCTTTCCTCGCTCTCTTCCTAGGCTTCTTTGCTACTGAAAGGTCGTCTATAATACGTTCAGCCTCCGGAGGCGGCAATTCAGGCACCGACTCATGACGCTCAAACCATGAGTAGGCGCCAGTATTGGGATACTGCTGAGTGTCATCGTCATCCTCATCCTCATCTATGGCGACATCACCAGCGACTAATGGAGCCACTTCCTCACCTCGTCCGCTATCACCCAGCACGACAGCCGACGCTAATTGGGTAGGTGGGGTGTTGATGTTCATACCTAACTGCATGCTCGTGGTTGTGCTCCCGACCGCCTCCAAACGAAGCAGACTCTTTGGCCACAACAGGACCCACCCATTGCAATCACCAAGCCGCCGTGGGGTCTCGTCGTCATCCCCCTAGTACCAGAGGAGCCAAATTCTCGTGGCCCGGTTTGACACTGGCCACGGAAACCTTGAAGACGTCCGGGGGGATCGGCCGGCCGTGGAACAATGGTTCTTTCGTCTTCATTATCATCGCCTTCCCCACATCCACCTTCTGGTCGCCGATGGTGTACAATATGGTACACAAGGTTACGTCGGCCTGCAAAGACATGTCTGCGACGTGAGACATCCGAAAGGCAACGGAAACGGGAGATTATACATTTATTGAAGAGGGCCGGTGTGAAAGATACCGTGAGGGCATCGAGCTCAGCAAAAGACGAAGCACCGCCGAGCACGTCCGGTGCGGGAGCCGGTGCCGGAGCAGGTGCGGGAGCAGGTGCAGGTGCTGGTGCAACGCTAGTCGAGCTGCTCCCGAAGAAGTCAGCAAGGGGAAAGTCCGCTGCATTTTTTTCTGGATTTTGCCTGCTCCAATTGAAAACGGCCGGAACCAAGACAATAGACATATCTGCAAGCACCTATTTTGCGGCAGCTACCGCTGTTGCGACTGTCTCAGATGATTTCTTCTCAACCGCAATCTCAACCTTCTTGTCGATGTTTTCTTCAGTTAACCTCTGTCTTTCCTTTCTCTCCTCTGTGGTCTCACAGTAGTACTTCTTCCATGTGGCACCATCTCCGACACCGTGCACGCGTCCATACGATGGCCGAGTCTCCACCGGGAGTCCTTTCAATATGTTCAACGCCTGCTTGAATGGAGTGTCCCACTTGGGCCTCACCAACACCTCAGACGGCGAGTCGCTTTCGGCCGCAAACCTGTGCTGCTCTCTCTGCAAAAGGAACAAGGATCATTTACAAATATGACTAACGTCCAGTCGAATTGATCAGAAACTAAAATTACCAGCAGTCTCATGAACTCTGTCGTGACCGGGTCCGTCTCGAAAACCTTCTTGACTGAGTCCCAATGGTGCCGTGCCCTGAGGACGTCACGCTCCTGCAGGACGGTGAAGTCTGCCAAGGGGTCTGGAATGCCCAGACTCTCGCGTTCCGCGTCCTCCATGTCCCATATGGACCTCTTCCCGCCGTAACCACGGCTTTCGAGGTGGTGGCACCCCATGTTTCTCTGTTGAAGCCCCTTCATGTACTTTGACTTTTTTTGGCAGCTTCGGCCTCGCAAGCTGCCTTGAATATTTCAAAGTGCTCTTCCGTGATTGTCGGATTATCCTTTACAATCTTGGAGTAGGGTTCCTTTTTGTTGACGACCCGATGTTTCACCCTTGCTTTCCCGGCGGCCAACGCGTCGCTAAGCTTGGTCATGGCGTGTTTGTTTATCTTCTTCATTGCCGGGTCCTTATCTGGATCTATATAATCCTTTTCACTCCGGCCCGGGAACAAGAATATCTGGTGCAGCTTCTTTAGGACGGAGGGCCTCATATTATCTATCTTCTGTAGTTTCTCATCATTGATCGTGGCGGTTGTCCGTACAATGCAACCTATTTGATTGCCGTAGCACGATCGCACTTCCTCGGGCACTATTGGCTCAAAAATGCCGTCGTCCAGCTCCGTGACCACCAGTCTAGTAGTCATGAGCTGGTTTGGGCGCCGTGGCATCTTTGCTTTCAGTTCTAGACCGGCTCCGCTAGTCTCGGCGCCGGTGTCGGCGCCGGTGTCGGCGCCGGTGTCGGCGCCGGTCTCAATCTCATTGCCGGTCTGCATGTCGGTATCAGTCCCCGATGCGACAGGTGGGCCCAGCAACAACATCCGTTGATCGTCGGCTTCCCTCAAAAATTCGTCGGCCGCCAGGTAGACGTCGTTGCACTCAACAGAACCATGCCCTTCATCGTTGCTAGCCATTTTTCCTACGATTAAATCTAGTCAATTAATTCTAGACCTAATAAAATGAATAATGACATAAAAAAGGCCTATGTTTTGCAGGAACGTTGACTCCTTCCCGGTGCGGCAAATCCCGGGCACTCGATATGTCCTAGTTTGAAACACAAGTCATGCCGAAATTCACAGGAAATTTTGGCATGACCTTTGCCAAAAAGTGGACAAATCGAGCACCTGAAATTTGCCGGAATGGAAATGAATCAACATTCCGGCAAAACATAGGCCACTCGACTTCATTCCCTAGAAACAATGTTCAAATATCCATCTTCAACACCGCAACACATGTCCAAATATACACGGGCAACCACATGTCCAAATATACATGTCCAAATTTCACAAGCTAATTCAAAAACTAAGTGTAGAAGAAAATTCATTTAACTACTAATAGAACAAAATTTAGTTAACTTTAGTGCTCTATAATGATGAAAGGCAAAAAATCAGTTAACTACTAATTTCATTCATTTAGGTTATTCATTTAACTTCACTACTACTAGCACACTACTAACCTAATTAATCTAGCAAAACCCTACTACCCTAACTAAAAAACATCTAATTAACATCTACTAGTACCACTACTGCCCTAACCTAATTAACATCTACTAGTATCACTATATACTACAAGCAGCACTGCTACAACATTTTATTCATTTTTCTTTTAAAAAAGCATCTATGAAAACAAAAACCCTAATTAAACCATACTGCCCTAACTAACTTTTGTTGTAAACCAAATATTTTGCTCTAAACTATTTGTTTCTCTAACATCTACTACTTAACATCTTTTGCTCTAAACTAATTTTTTTTGCTATAAACTAACTTTTGGTCTACTAATTTTTGCTCTAAAATGCATAGAGAGAGGAGTGGTGGGGGCTTACAGAGAGTGGAGAGACGGTGGCGGGGAGGTGCTCGACGATGGAGGCAGGGGCAGGGAGGGCGGGCTTGGGCTTGGGCAGCGGCGGTCCTGGGCGGGCTCGGGCGGCGGTGAGGTCGAGGGCCGCCGCGGTGAGGTCGAGGGCGGCGACGGTGAGGTCGAGAGGGCGGCCTCGGGCGGCGACGGTGAGGCTGAGGGCGGCCTCGGGCGGCGGCGGTGAGGATGAGGGCGGCCTCGAGGGGAGACGGTGAGGTTGCGGGCGTCCACGCCGGCAGGAGACGGCGGCGAAGTGGCGCGAGGGATTTGGGGGAGAAGTGGTGGCCGGGGGGAGGGAAACCGCTGGTTAAGTGAAACATAATGGTAGCACGTTTCTGAAAACGCGCTATAGCTAAGTTAGCTACAACGCGTTTTCAGAAACGCGCTACTGCTATGCCTTTCTCCTTTTTTTCCATTCTCCATTTATTTTTCTTTACATTTTATTTCTTTCCTTTCTCCTTGTTCTATTTCTTTCATTTTCATTTACTTTTCTACTTGTTTTTCATTTTGTTTTCTTTTCATTAGCAGTAGTGCTTTACACATAAACGCGCTGCTACAACAACATGTGTAGCGGTAGCGCTGTTTCTAAAAGACCGCTACTACCATGTGTAGCCTATCGGCTTGGTGGTGGTAATTTTAGTTGTAGCGCTTTTACTATGGGACGCGCTACTGCTATATATGTATCTACAACACGGTTATTCTGCACGTGCTACTGCTGTGTAGTAGTAGCACGTTTTTTTAACAAGCGTTATTGCTAAAGTTCTGTGTATAAGGGTTTCCCTACACTACAAAAAAATACACTTCCGTGATGATACGTGTTTGTCACAGTAGGTCGCGTTTTTTGTCATGCATGTACATCCATGACAAATTTATGATAGAATCAAGATAGTCATACCTGTGCTGTCGTAGAAGTGTTCCATGACATTACCAAAATTATCATCACGGAAGTGTCCACTTCCATGACGATAAATCGCGCGTCACAGAAGTGCTTTCGTCAAGGGTGACCGACACGTGGCATCCACCGTAACGGAACACCGTTAAGCTATTGGGTCCGGTTTTGGATCCGATAACCCGTTAACAGCCCCGACTAATGGGGATTTTCCACGTGTAAAATCATCATTGGCTGGAGGAAACACGTGTCGGCTCACCGTTGGGACAGATGTCATCCACTCATTGGACCAAAAGCGCCTATGATGCATCGACACGTGGCACGGCCCAACAGAGGCCCATATAGTTTAAAAAGGTCGGCCCAGTCAAAGGCTTGTAGTACTTACTCAGGTACTAGTGGGCCAGCCCAATAACGGCCTGCTTAATAAAGGCCCATTTACGGCCTCAAGCTAGATCTGGCCCGTTAATTGTTCACCGAATATTTGGGCCCGTTTATGGCCCGAAGCCAGATCTGGCCCAATAATTGTTCGCCGAATATTTGGGCCCAATTACAGCCTAGTGACTTTCGGCCTGTTAGAGGCCCGATGTAGACATGGGCCCATTTCAGCCCGGTGTGACTTTCGGCCTGGGAATGGCCCGTGCTGCCCATGGGCCATATATGGTCCGACGGGACATTGGGCCCACTAACGGCCCGTGATAAAGGTGGCAACAGTTAAGCCCAATGTGACTTTGGGCCTGTTAAAGGCCTGTCGCATAATTCGGCCCGTTGATGTCTGTACTAAGCTTTCGGCCTCTTAAAGGCCCATGATATCAGTGGGCCAACTAAGGCTCGAGATATGTTTCGGCCTGGTAACTGCCCGTGATATAACTGGGCCCAGAAAGGCCTGGTTTACATTTCAGCCTGCTGAAGGCCCGTCGACGACTAGTGAAAATTGAGGCCCAATATGCATTTCGTCCTGCTAAAGGCCCATGGTTTCATTTGGGCCGTAACAGGCCAGTACAATATTCAGCCTGTTAATGGCCCAACGCTACCTGGGCCAAACTAAGCGCTGGGTCCACAAAAGGCCCAACTAAAATATAGGCCGGTGTAAGTTGTGGGCCTCGCGCAAAGTGTGAAGGCCCCAATCATTCGGGCCCAAGAATGATGCAGGCCGGCCCAATTGTGGCCCGCTAAACACCAGGCCCGTTAGAGGCGAATGTTTCGGCCCGGTCGACTACATCTGATTTTTTTCAGATAGCGAATGATGGCAGTAACTAGTAGGAATTAAGAACAAACCTACTCTATACAATAAACAAATTACGGCATAGTAACTAAGAATAAACCTACACTATACAATAAAGGATTTATGGTATATTACATCCACTAGGCATCGAAGTTCGCCACCAGTGATCATAAAGTGCAACGAAGAAGTAGATTAGAAAAACTGGGCACCATTGCAGCGTAACAAAATAATACTGAACCGAGACCACTTCCAAGATAGTTCAAGAAAGGTTAGCCTTGCGCAGGAACTGCTGCGCAAGCTGCTGAGCAAGCCTGTGTGACCGGCCTAGCATGTCGGTCATAGCTTCCAGGTGTAGCTATTTAGCGATGAGGTTCTCATTGGTGTTCTCCATAATCTTTCTTAGAGATAGGACTTCAAGTCGAAGTTGAGTTGCAGAATGCCTTTCTACTAGAACTTGGGACTGAAGAAGTCGAACTGATTCAGACAACGAATTCTGTGAGCTTGTCTGACTGCTAGTCTCAAGTAACTTGAACATTGCATCAAGACAAGACTTTGGGTTGTCTCGCTATCTTCAAGATGTTTTGCCTTCTTTGCTGCAATATATGTTGGGTTTGTCGCACAACCTTCAGCAGACTTGTGCATGCCATCAGGCATATCACCCCGAAACAAAGCAGAGAGATGACAGGTTTTGCACGTATATAAACAAAGATGATAACAGTGCTGTCAATTCCATCCAATTTCAAATTAGAAAATAAAGAGTAAGTTCAAAATATTAATAGCATAATTTGGCATTGTTCATAATGTGGGGAGCTTCACCACACTACTGGATTACCATGTCAACATAACAAGCATAGATGAAGGGCAAAGAAAATCATTGTATCTATTTTGGTTAATGTGCATGGCATGTTGTTCATATCATCAGCCACATTAGTAAGATAAAACAGGAGATGACAAGGTGCAAACATGGGCTGCTTCACCACACACTGGATTATAGATCCACAAAAACAAGCATACATATAGGGAGTATTGAGTAATGTGCATGGTATGAATAAGGAATTTGGTTTTAGAAGTAAAACTTCGAACTTACGGTTCTTGCGAACATGCATTTTGGTAGAAACAGCAAACTAAACAGCAGTAAACGATAGGTAGTATGAGCAAATTAAACAGCAGTTGAGGATAAAAGCTTTAGAAGGACTGACTTACATTAACAGTTAACACCGGCTTTATAATGCCCTTCTCCATGTCAAGGGAAGGATAACTCAAGAATTTCAGCACAGAATCTTCTTCATAAGCATTGCCTGTACTCTACATTTTGTAGAGAGTAATTATAGATATGATAATACTGGAAGGGATAGAGGATAATGTAGATAAGATGCAAATTGATGCTACATAATCAACTATCAATCCCTGGAAGTACAAGCATTACAGGACAAAATGTACTGACAAGAGCAATGGGCTACACTTCTGCACTGGCACTGTCTGTGTATTCTACTTTTTGGTAAGATTAAATATAGATCTGATCTTTTTTAGTAAATGGTGGGCGAGGGAGATAAGATGCAGAATGCTACACAATGAACCAATCCCTCTTCCCATAATACAAGAGTGTTTTGAACACTGATGTACTGTACAAAACGTTCTTATATTATGGGACGGAGGGAGTAGCTGTTAATGTAAGTACAGTCATAGACGACGTTCAGTCCTTACAAGAGGAATGCAGAGCTAAACCTCTTCAAAAGCATTGGGTTGATTCTAAATTGATGTAAGAGTCCATACGGATCTTATAATGTCCACCAAATGGACGATAACAAGGCTAACATGTGCAGTGATGCTACATAATCAAACAGCTATGAAAGTAAGTATGGTCATACAGGGCAAGAGGTACTCACAAGAGCAACGCAGTGTGCAGTATAGTTGCGAGATTCGGTGGTCCCTTGAGAACGAAGGTTCTCCTGCTAACAGTTTTCGTACAAGTGAGGCGTTAAGGCAAATGCAGAAATGTAGTTCAACTTGTGATGTGATATCATAGATAGTACCTTACGCTGCAGCCGAGACCAATGTGTAACAAGATTATTCCAGTCGCCGTCGGGTAAATGTAGCACCGGAGACTTTACAGAAATTTCGTTTAGAGGCTTGCCATCGAAGTGCGCTTGCCTCAGGTAGGAACGATACTTCATCAACGAGTGCTTGAAAAGCGCAACCAACCCTTGCTCGTCTTCACAATCCAGTTTGGTCCTCGCCTATTTAAAAGAATGAAATCTTGTGTCTTCTGTCAGCAGAAACATATGCAGTAATGACCATGAATAACATTAGTACATTACTTACGCGTAAGTTGCGGAGGAAGACTAGAAATTGTTCCATGTCTGCGGTATAATCTTTCCATGAAGGAAAGATGCGCACAAAGTTCCTGACAACAATACAAGCTTTGTCTTCTAAACTGGGAAGAAATGGAACAGGGGTCCTATTTGCTGCAATTGGGGCTCCCTCTGGTTCGAAAAGGGATTTGGCAACTGGATTTGGTGTACTCTTTGCTGGAATGGGGGTTTTGCATCATAGAGCTGGTGCTATGTCAACTGGCATAATCATAATGTTTGCTGCAGTTGGGGTCTGCTGAGTTGGGGTATCAGAAATGACCAGTGTAGTAGGGCTAGAGTCTGCTAGAGTTGGGGTGTTTTGTGGGTCAGGTGATATTGCAACTACACCTAATGGACTATTTTATTTATCAGGTGCCACTACCTTTTCCAAATACTTTGCTTGCGCTCCTCCAAGATCAGAAATCACCCTCTTCCTTTTGAACGTCTGATACACAAGAACAACATTTGAATGGATAAATATGGTATGATGACAGATGGAATATGTACTGAAAATTGATAGGCAGGCCGTATTCACATACACGATGTGTAAACTAAGCTAATGGCAGTTCAACAAAGTAGAAGCAATGCAACGCAGCAGTTGCAAGATATGTGCGACACATATAACCTTGGAAAGTTAGAGAAAGCACCTTGATGGGTGAATAAGATAGGGCATCTTCCTCTGACTCCTCCACTAGGGAGCTACATTGACTTAGGTCTCCCTCTAGCTCAGAATCACTGTTAGGATCATATTATGAGCATGAATCTGTAGGTGGAGAGCATTTGCATTGCATTGCATCCAGACTTGATTTCAGTCCCTTAATGCCAAGTTTGACAGCCATGGCATAGTTCTGCTTTATTCTTTTCATGCGCGCAAGCTCATAATCATTATGATGCTGTTCAGAATCTGAGATTCATGAAAACATAAAAAGTAGTCAGATTATCTATGGAATGCATTGCGGATTCAACTCGAAGAGTGTCTCCCTATAAACCCCTGCATATGCAAAGTTCACCCCCAACCGTGCTGACTAGACCACACACAGAAATACAAACCCCTTATGTCTCTATAACAGGCAGACACACATTTCAAAACTGAAGTAGGAACATTAGAATTATATGAAATCCATATTTGAACAAATAAACTAAGGAATTATGAGTGGCATAATGTTTAGCTTCAAGGGTGGAGTGTTGGTAGTGCGACACAAAGCAAGTAGGCAGATTGTATTCCCTGTAAAAGATCGAAGCCTATGTAAAAGCTAGAAATGACACTTTCTTTCTATACAATGCAGTGTTCGTTGCCCACACATGATGGAAGAGATCACATAGAGAAATACTATTCACTCATGTCTACGGTTGCAGTATTTAGAAACAGGGTGGTCCACCCTAAAAGAATATTCACAACAAATATGACAAGGCAAGCATAGATGTAGTGAATCAATCATTTACTTGTGAGCTCACTAGGACAAGTACGCACAATTGTAACTGCAGTAAGAGACCGTCCAAAATCTGAATCAAGAAGTTTGTCTAGCACTTATTGTTTGCAACTAATCGACGTGAATAATTGGATATTATATCGAATGAGTAAGAAAGACAAGTAAAATCTTCAACAAACCTGGCTTGCAGTAGTAATCTGGGTCAATGTCACTACGGCCAACAATCCAAAATGACTAGTGTCTGTTCCTAGGGCCGGAATTTTGAAAACCCTGTGAACTTTACTAGTACTAAAGATTATCGAAATACATCTGAACCATTAAGTGTAGGTAGCACTGAGCACACAACAAACCCTAATGACAGTCCTGCCTAATGAGTAATGAATCAATTATAAAATGGGTGATGAGGAGTGGCTGCTGACTGTTGAGGACTTACCTCAGGATAAATCGGGTTGGCTTAGTGGGTGCTGCACGCCTGAGCCCTGTATGGACTGGGAAGGTAGGCACGGCGGCGCGCCTGGGCAGCGGTGATGATGTTGGGCGAGCGGCTCCTGACCTCCTGTTAGTCCGGCGTCTCCTCCTAGAGTCATGCCGTCCGAGGACGGCAAGTCGTCGGCGAGGCAGGCGGCTGGGGGCGAGTAGAGATCGGAAGCGCACAGCAGAACATAGGGGAATCGGGGCCTGGGACGACCCAAAATCCTAGGGTGGGCCGGCCCACCGTGGGCACCCTGTAGAGATACACACCCGAGCGGCGAACATGCATTTTCGAAACTAATTTAGGAACATTTAGCTAACCAATTAAACGAATCTATTTTAATAATATCAGATTCGTATTTGAACAACTAAGCTTGTTTAGCTTGATGGGTCGAGAAGTGCTATTATGACACGAAGCATGTATTCTGATCGTATAGTGATCATAAAAGGGGGAAACCGGAGAAATGATATTTAGCAGCCATTGTTTGCTTCGAACTAAGAACTAAATTCTAAGAGCTGAAAAGAAAGTAGAGTAACCAAGTTAAGATCTATTTTCTAGTTGACATCAAAAAGTTGAGGAGATATGAAGTACCACCTCTCTTGCGGCGCCGTGTAGGGATCGGGGGTGCGATGGCTGTCGGTGGTGTTGAACCAGATCTGCGACGGTAGACGGGTGCATCGGGGGATAAGTACCGTTGCGGTGGAAGAGAAGGTCGTGTGAGCGGCCCCGGCAAATAGAACGACGGTGCCGATGAAGCGAGAGGACGTGATGCAAGGCTCTTGGTCCGTCGTTGTGGATGAGAAACGCCCATCTCTAGCAGTGGACGACGCGGTCTTGGTAGGCACTCCGGCATGGTGGAGGACGATGGCGATGGATGTGGTGGAGGACGGCGGCGATGGATGTGGTGGAGGACGGCGGCGATGGATGGGGTGGCGGACGGAGGCTGGTGTGGGGATGGTGTTCTAGCGCGGACGGTGTATGAATGGGAAAATGGAGGGAGAGGTATGGGGAACCATGTTTTTGGGACGCGCCTATCTGAAATATGGGAAAGTTATGAACTTAGCCCCCATTTGAAATTTGGACGTCTCGTCGGTTGGGGATACGACGGTAATCTCGCATCTCGCCAATATTTGCCCAGAGCGATTTCGGGCGAGGAGAGGGTGGTTGGCGTCCATGGTTGGCACCCACGGTGTATGAACGGGGCTGACAGGTAGGGCGGTTGTGTTACGTCTGAGTGAAGTTACAAACCTGCCCCTATTGAAAATATTTGCCTACATCGATTTCGGCCGAGTCAAATTTGTTTTGCCACCCACCGTGTATGAATGGGGAAATGGAGGGAGAAACAGAGGTCTTTCGGACGGGCTTGAATCAAATGTGTTTTGTCGCCCATGTTTGGCGCCCACCGTGTCGGAATGGGCTCAGAGGCGGTCGTGTCACGTCTTATTGAAGTTACTATCCTACCCCTATTTAGAGCAGTGGAAATCGGGCCGATGGATTGTCCGTGTAATGGGTAGACAGTAATTTCCATCTCCCAAACACTTGGCTTCGGGCAGTCGACATGGGAATGGACATTTTGCCGCTTCTTTCAAATTTTGGGACAATAAGCATCCACGTTTACCCTGGCAACTAAATTTGAATCCATTTTGTATTCCTATACGAATCTTTATAAACCATTCTATGTGTTTTTATATATCTTCAAAAGGACGACAAAGATGTATTCCACTGTCATATATGAATATGGTTTACAAATGCCGATACTCAAATTCAGAAGCTAGAATCCAGTTTAAGGTGAATTCGAATATTTGGAACACTTCATGTCCAACTCAAATGTCACACGCAGCATAATGTGTACTCCCATTTAGATATGTACACAAGCGATGTATCAAGATTCAAATACCGAGTGAATCAACCAAGAATGTACAGAACTAACACACATATAAACACTTATAGAGTATATGGATCAATAATATCAACTAACATACATAAGCCAGACCGCCGTACTTTTCTTTGCTACAACAACATCCTTTTTTTAGCCAAGCTACTACAACATCTTGGCCCTTTCCAATGCGTGCCACTTATGGTCCATCTATACTACTATTATTGCTGAATGCACATTCAGCCCGATTGGCATATTTGTAGGTCTGGCACAGCAATCAAAATGAAATGTCTCCGAGTCTTATCAATTAATACAGACTTGTGCTCAAATAAAATTACAAACCAAAAAACAAAAAACAAAAAACAATTATTACATGATCTCTAAAACAAATGGTTTGCTTGAACAAACAACACAAAGGTTATTCAACGATGGAAAGAACATTTCACCTATGATTTACCAAGTGGGATTTTAATTTCCTTTTTTCCTTCAGGACCTTAACAATGTGGCCAGTCTCAGCTTGCTTCGTTTTGAAATCCACCAAATATTTAATGGTTGTCTTGAGTACTGCTACTGATTGTGCTGTTTTACTTCCTCAACATGTCAACTTCATCTCTAAGTGCAGAAGTAGAATCTCTTTCTACCACTAGTTTAGCCTCTAGAGCATCAGCAGTTGGCAATTCATAATGCACGATTGGGCCGGTGCCACTACTGTGGGATGATACAACCTCCATGGGGACCTCGCTCTTTGATCTTGGGCTAACCTGTTTTGCCATTAAAGTTCCGATTGGATTCAGAAAAGTTGAAGTTAGCAAAACATCTCAACTGGGAGTTATAACAGAAAACCAGTTAAACAAACAAGGAATTAAAGAGTTTCAATTCGATGCTGAAAAGTAGTTATTAACATCATTGTAACCCATTGTTGCAGCAGCAAAGCAGTTAAACAAACAAGTAGCTATTTAAGTTCAGGCAAACAAGTAATTCTTAACAGTAAGTATCAAACACATAGATAGGTGCAGTCTATAATAGGATTAACAGGCTGTGGCATTATGTAATCAGTAGCAAACTAAATTAAGCCAAGCAACGTAATTGAACAATTTTGTAATAAGTGGCTAACTAAAATTCCGAGAAGCAGGTAACTGAACTTACACTAGTTCTTTGTACAGGCACACTGCAACTTCTTTTTCGCTTACAAGGTTGTACGAAGGTGTGACGCCCGGATATTTAAGCTATAGTGAACCTCTGCTAATGATGCCACGTCACCTCGATTACTGTTCTTAATCTCGCGTTAGTTCGAAACCGATTCAAATTCGAAATCAGAATTAAAGTCAAACATAAAAGTTTTCAAACATAAAAACTGAAATGTTCCTCATGTGGAAAATATTCATTTGTTAATATTGGTGGTGAACCAACATAAAAAAAAATGTTTAAATACCCTAAACTATCCAAAACTGTGGCCAACAACCCTAAATTTTATCATTTCTATTTAAGCAAAATTTCAAATGAATTCAAATACCTCTCAAACTTTTTGTGGGAGTGCCTAAAAATGCAACAACAATTTTGGACCAAGTTCCATATTTTGCAAAAATCATTTGATGGCTTAGTTAAATACAAGCAGTGCATATTAAAAGAAAAGGCAGAAAACAAAAAAAAATTAGAAAAGGAAAAGCGGTAGAGGAACTGCTACTGCTGCGCCGGGCCCTAGTGGCCACAGTGCAGGCCCAGCCCATCCCTGGTCATCCCCTTGCTCTCTGTTCACCGGGCACCCCGTGGACGCAGGAGCATCGTCCATGGCCGGATAGCCACGGGGCGGCCATCCCGCGCCTCCCGCCGTCTCCCTGCGTTGGATAAGAATGCCCCGCGCCCCCTCTGTCAACCCTAGGTCGCTAATCCCTTTCTCCCCCTCGCTCACTCGCTCTCCCGATCCGGAGCTCACATTCGAGCTGCCGTCGCCGCGTCGACGTCGATGCCGTGCACCGGAGCCTCCCCGCGGCGCCAGAAGCTTCCCACGAGACGGTCCCCTTCGTCGTCGTTCTCTACGGCAACCGGCTCTTGCTGGAGCGACCCGGAGCCACCGCCATCGACCCCTCCTCTTCGACCATGGACGTCTGCTCCGCCTCGTCGATCTGCTACCTCCGGTCCTCCCCGAATCATCCCGAGCTCACCATCGCCTTCCCCTCGGTGAGCTGCACCCATTCCCCCTTTTCCCCCTCGGATTTGTTGTCGTATGAGCCCCACCCCCGAGCTCCTGCCGCCATGACCGAGGCTTGGTCCCGGCCGCGCCCCTCGTCGGTGTTGCTCCTGCTGTGTCGCCTCGCTCGTGCGCACCTAGCTCCGCCGCACCCCACGGTTGTGCCCGCGCCCGCTGCCGCCCAAGCTTGCGGCCCCGCCTTCCCTCCCGCGCGCCTGAGCACGGCAGCAGCGCCGCCGGCGCCGCAGCACTTGCCCCCCCCGCCTTAGCCACCTGTCCGCGCCCGCCGGGGCCGCCGCCGCCCGGGGCCTCCCCCTGCTCCTCGCCCCCGGTTTCCACTGGGCGAGGCCGCCGCCGCCTTGTGCCCGCGCGAGCCTAGCCGGCCCCCTCTATTGACTTGGAGGGGATAACCCCAGTTAGTTTAGCGCTAACCTTTCCCCCACTGTCACTGCCAAACGGGCCCCGCCCCTAAAACGATTAAAAAAAGGAATTAAGAAATAATAATAAAAATATTAATTAATTAATTAACTTAATTAATCGAGTTTGATTAACTTAATCAATTAACTAAACTAATTAATCATGATTAGTTAGTCTAGTGTATGTCATGCGGGACCCACACGTAGTTGACCCAGTCAACTGCACAGTTGACTGCTGACGTCAGCATGATGTCATGCCGACGTCGTCTTTTTCTATTCTGGATAATGTTGATTAAATTAATTAAATAAATCCTAAAAATGATTTAAAATCTTTAAAAATTAATATAAAATAATCCGTAGCTCGGATGAAAAAACTTTGGACATGAAAGTTGCTCAGAACGATGAGACGAATCCGAATACGCAGTCCGTTCGTCCGCCACACATTCCTAGCATAGCGAACACGCAACTTTCCCCTCCGGTTCATCCGTCCGAAAACGTCAAACTCCGGGGATTCTTTCCCGGATGTTCCCCCCCTTCGTCGGTATCACTTCCTACCGCGTTAGGGCACACCTAGCGCCGCGCCTTGCCATGTCATGCATCATCACGCATTGTTTGCTTTATATTTATTGTTTGTTCCCCCTCTTCTCTCGCTAGACACCGAGACCGACGCTACTGCTGGTACCCCGATCGACTACGGTGTTGACGACCCCTCCTTCTTGCCAGGGCAACCAGGCAAGCCCCCCCCCTTGATCACCAGATATCGCCTATTCTTCTCTATACTGCTTGCATTAGAGTAGTGTAGCATGTTATTGCTTTCCGTTAATACTATCCTGATGCATAGCCTGTCATTGTTGCTACAGTTGTTACCCTTACCTGCTATCCTACTGCTGAGTATGGGATACTAGTGTTCCATCAGTGGCCCTACACTCTTGCCCGTCTTCCATGCTATACTACTGGGCCGTGATCACTTCGGGAGGTGATCACGGGTATATACTATATACCTTATATACATGACACATGTGGTGACTAAAGTCGGGTCGGCTCATTGATTACCCGCAGGTGATTCTGATGAGGGGGCTGAAAGGACAGGTGGCTCCACCCCGATAGAGGTGGGCCTGGGTTCCTGACGGCCCCCGACTGTTACTTTGTGGCGGAGCGATAGGGCAGGTTGAGACCACCTAGGAGAGAGGTGGGCCTGGCCCTGGTCGGCGTTCGCAGATACATAACACGCTTAACGAGTTCTTGGTATTTGATCTGAGTCTGGCCATTTGGTCTTACGCACTAACCATCTACGCGGGAGTAGTTATGGGTATCCCGGCGTCGTGGTATCAGCCGAAGCCTTCGTGACGTCAACGACTGAGTGGCGCGCGCCGGATTGGACTGGAACGCCACTAGGCTAGGTCTGCTTCCGGCCGCGTACGCAACGTGTAGGTGTGCATAGGGCGATGGGCCCAGACCCCTGCGCGCATAGGGTTAGACCGCGTGCTAACCTCTCTGTTGAGCCTAGGTGGGGCTGCGATGTGTTGATCTTACGAGGCCGGGCATGATCCAGAAAAGTGTGTCCGGCCAAATGGGATCGAGCGTGTTGGGTTATGTGGTGCACCCCTGCAGGGAAGTTTATCTATTCGAATAGCCATGTCCCTCGGTAAAAGGACGACCCGGAGTTGTACCTTGACCTTATGACAACTAGAACCGGATACTGAATAAAATACACCCTTCCAAGTGCCAGATACAACCCGGTGATCGCTCTCTAACAGGGCGACGAGGAGGGGATCGCCGGGTAGGATTATGCTATGCGATGCTACTTGGAGGACTTCAATCTACTCTCTTCTACATGCTGCAAGATGGAGATGGCCAGAAGCGTAGTCTTCGACAGGACTAGCTATCCCCCTTTTATTCTGGCATTCTGCAGTTCAGTCCACTGATATGCCCCTTTACACATATACCCATGCATATGTAGTGTAGCTCCTTGCTTGCGAGTACTTTGGATGAGTACTCACGGTTGCTTTTCTCCCTCTTTTCCCCTTCCTATACCTGATTGTCGCAACCAGATGCTGGAGTCCAGGAGCTAGAGATCCCGAGGATGATTCTACATGGAGTTCGGCTTCGAGGAGTAGTTAGGAGGTCCCAGGCAGGAGGCCTTGCCTTTTCGATCGTTGCTACTTTTGTGCTAGCCTTCTTAAGGCAAACTTGTTTAACTTATGTCTGTACTCAGATATTGTTGCTCCCGCTGACTCGTCTGTGATCGAGCACTTGTATTCGAGCCCTCGAGGCCCCTGGCTTGTATTATGATGCTTGTATGACTTATTTATGTTGTAGAGTTGTGTTGTGATATCTTTCCGTGAGTCCTTGATCTTGATCGTACACATTTGCATGCATGATTAGTGTACGGTCAAATCGGGGGCGTCACAAGTTGGTATCAGAGCCAACTGCCTGTAGGAATCCCCCCTTTCCAACTCCTTGGTCGAAGTTGAGTCTAGTCATTGCTAAACTTTTACTAACATGGCTGTGTGGCTTACGGGCCCACGTCGCCATTGGGTGGTATTAGGATCTTTTACTCCTTGTCTATACTCTGGGGCTCTGAACTCTCTCCTATTCGGGTCAAATGATTTTTCTAAAAGGACTAACTATAAGTTCTCGTAAATACTTTCTCCCGGAGAGCCCTTTATCACAGATGGTCGCCGACTGCACCAGAAGATGTTGAAGATACTCTTTGATCATTCCCGAGACCCTTGTGCCCTCTGCCTTTTCAATTCCCTACTACCGATATATCCATATGGATAACAACATACACTTGTTGTTCATACAATTACTCTGAGTGTTATTACCAGATACATCGAATTGCTCTCCGGCTTTTTAAGAATCCCTTGTACCACTGCCTTGCAGTTCTTTTCCACCTGAATACCCCTACGAATAATTTCTCGCACTTATCGAGTATCCGCTCATCCCCAAATGATTCGTGTATTTCACAAAGTCTTCGAAATACCATTCGATCTTCCAAAAATCCTCAGGAGCCTTTTTGCTCTTGAAATTCTTGCTTACTTGCATTATGATTAATCTTAAGTCTTGTAATCTTATTGGCATCTCTTGTCATTATCATTTTGAGTCCGTTGATTCAATTTGTTGCGAATGCTCGCAATCCTCAATCAGAGCCTAGAATTCATCCTTCCGGCTCAGACGTCATTTGAACAGGAGCTGGTTCTCGACTAATCAAATTACTGTCGATTGTATCCCTATGGCTATTCAACTTATCCATCCCTAATCAGAGCATTGCTTCGGATCCCTTGATTTGGAAATCATAATTCCTTTGCCTTTGAGCATTGAGTTAGTCAGTTGTTTCTATAATCTGATCTCCTTGCATTCTTCTTCCTCTAGTGGAGTACCGTTGCTCACGTCAGATCCCTTGTGGACCACCAGATCCTTTGTTGGATTTTATCCGACAGCGTCCTTCATATTCAATAAGCCTGTGAGCTTTTCCTCGAATACATAATGCCTTTGGTAAATTGTATCCTCTGCTTTGTCAACCATGCTCTACTATTGAGCTTGTGTTATTTACTCCTGAAGTTTGTAGTATATCTTTCTACGATGCCCCGATGGGTTGAACCTATGCCTTCCTTAATCTGTGTGAACCCGAAAGATTTCGCGGGACATACTTATCTGGTATTGCACCAGGTAAAACTTTCGACAACTAATGTCATTATCAAAATACGAGAGACGAATGGAAGGTTATGCATTGAAGAAGTGGGAGTCGACCTTGAACCTTTGTGTTCATGCCCATGGACACGATGTAGATCCTATCATGGAAGCTTCTTATAATAATAGCTATTTCCCTGGTATAATATCATCTGGTATCGGTGAATGGATCCTTTGCGATCGTGGTTCCGACCATGTTCTCCTTTAAATACCATTTCCTATGCAAGTTTAAGTAATTGTCTTCTATAGAGCAATACCCCAATCCACCCTCTACTTTGATCTGTCGTCGAGTATTACCCCTTGGTATCTCGGGATTATCATGGAACTGCATAACTTCTTATGAGTTTTTCATCAAGTGCTACATTCTCAGTGATTCCAATTTTCCACTGGCTCTGAGTTATTAGTCACTCGAGAACACTGATAAGTGAATCGATTCCGCACTCCGATTCAATAACTCTAAGTAATTCTTGTTGCTTACGAGTTTAATAATCCATCAAGTCATTCCTAGCCTTATCGGCTATATCCTTATCGTGCAAACTTTTTAACTGTGCTACCCGGTCCTTCCCGGAACACAACTTTCGATGATGAGCTAAGCTTACGTCGATCTTCCTCGTCATATTAGTTTGCCTTGAACAACAAGCTTGATTTCAAGTTTGTGTCGTACCCTTGGTTCCATTAACCTATCGCTTTCATCATTCCTCTGACTTGATGTCATCGCCGATAGATTACATCTTCATGAAATCTCTCGACAAATGTGTCGTGATCAGCACCAACATTTTGAGCTCTTCCAGGATATTAGTCGAAATTCAGGATGAGAAATACCATCCTTGCCCCTCGATGATTTGTGTTATCATTGGCAACGTTATTGCCCCCCCCCTCCAATTCAGACTTGATCATGTTATGGAGCTCTTTCCTATCTAGCTTATGTTATGTTCTACATTGAAGTATTACTGTCCTTCATGTCAAGGATATTGTGAGAATTTCTCCACCTCTTGAGAATTCTTGATATAGTAATACTTCTTGCCATCTCCATTTGTTTTATGATCCCCGTGTTGTTTCTAACCTGAATACCGACAATTGAACTATGATGCGTGAATTCAAAACTTCTAGCAACCCTATTGCTTTGAAGTTATTGGTCTATAGCTTCATTCTACGTCTATGACTTATTGAATCATCATTCGACCATTGATCGTGCTACATAGCCCATATTTCGGGTGCACATTTTAACCAATGTTTAACTGTGTATGTTTTCCTCGAGCATACATCATTAAGTCATTCGATCTAGCTAATGTTATCTCCTTGTTCACATTGTTGTGGAAATCCATCTTTTGGAAATCTCAATGGATTGTCGCTGAGTCAATCAGTCACCTCCTCACCTCTCCTTGATGTAATGATGAACCCTTGTTCGGAACTCGCTTCCATAGTTCATCTCCCGAGAATCTTCGATGTCGTTTCGACAATTTGTGTTGCACCTTTCTTCTCAGGCATCCTGAGTCTGAGTTATCCTGACACCAATCAGATCTGAATCTCAGTCAGATATGATGGTTGGAACATATTTCCAAGAGTTATAACATTGGTCTATTTATGACCCGGTAAGATGATGTCATGGCTCGCACACCTGGCTGGAGGACCTATTCTTCCATGAGGAAATTGTAAGACTTACTCTATAAAGTTGTTCCTGATGGATCCTTTGTGTATCCATAGCCTGATCTTACCTAATGACCATGTCAATGCTATCTCGAAGCATGTCTATGGTACTTCGATTTTCAACAAGAACATTTGAAGCCCAATGCTAAATGTTTCTTGCTCAATTATCCAAATACCGTTGTACGGGTAATGTCATGAAATTTCTCTCCCCTTTCCTAAAGGGTTTTCTACATTATATCCTCTCATGGATATCATGCTCTGCTTGCCTTTGGGAAGGATATACCCCTGAAATATGTGTTTTATCACATTTTCCTTTCCATTGTTCTGTTTAATCTGATAATCACATTTTCCTTTCCATTGTTTGGATTAACGTTTCTTGTAATCTGACTTAGCTGAGCAGTGATAATTCCCTGCTTAGGGAAGCTCCTTGTTGCACCACTCTGTCAGTAAGGCCCTGTTACTATTGTTGATGACATTCCGGTAATCACCGATGGACGAGAACCGTGCCTATTGGTCCGCCTCGTTCCAACGAGCAGGAAAATGGTTCTCTTCGTCCCTCGCCCTTGGTACCAACGTTGTTGCCAACAAAACTGCAGGCTACCCTCTGACATGCCTTGCTACCATGACTGTGCAAGATGTTACCATTCCTCCTACTTTTAATCCACAGGGTGGGCCCATAACCCACAGTTCCACAGGATCGAAACCTGACTCTCTTGTACACCCCCTGTTCCCAAAGTTATTCCTCACGCTTGGCTTCGTATGTAATTCACGTGCCACCTTTTGTGAGATCATCAATTTTGGTATCATGCACATACTTATTCCCGTTGCTCTGAACCCTTCAGGCATCGAACGATTGCCTGCCCGCTCGAAACTTCCCCACGATACCTCCTTACTTTGCTCTCGATATTGTCTTAAATTTCCATTCGAGAGTTACTTTCCGCCACCTTCCCCGATTTTATCAACCAGATAGTCAACCGTTCAGAGGTCTGTTATTCCGAAGTTACCCCTTGTCCTTCGTAAGTACGATGGAGTCCCGAAGAAAGGATGTCAGCTTCATCAAGCAGAGAAATGAAGACATCAATGTAATGAATTGACCTCTTCGAGAAGAGTAACCAAGACCAAGAAGACTCGTTAGAATTCGTAACCAGATCTTCCCCCTTACTCCGCCTCTTAAATCTCGGGACGAGATTTCTTGTAGTGGAGGAGAATTGTGACGCCCGGATATTTAAGCTATAGTGAACCTCTGCTAATGATGCCACGTCACCTCGATTACTGTTCTTAATCTCGCGTTAGTTCGAAACCGATTCAAATTCGAAATCAGAATTAAAGTCAAACATAAAAGTTTTCAAACATAAAAACTGAAATGTTCCTCATGTGGAAAATATTCATTTGTTAATATTGGAGGTGAACCAACATAAAAAATGTTTAAATACCCTAAACTATCCAAAACTGTGGCCAACAACCCTAAATTTTATCATTTCTATTTAAGCAAAATTTCAAATGAATTCAAATACCTCTCAAACTTTTTGTGGGAGTGCCTAAAAATGCAACAACAATTTTGGACCAAGTTCCATATTTTGCAAAAATCATTTGATGGCTTAGTTAAATACAAGCAGTGCATATTAAAAGAAAAGGCAGAAAACAGAAATTTTTTAGAAAAGGAAAAGCAGTAGAGGAACTGCTACTGCTGCGCCGGGCCCTAGTAGCCACAGTGCAGGCCCAGCCCATCCCCGGTCATCCCCTTGCTCTCTGTTCACCAGGCACCCCGTGGACGCAGAGCATCGTCCATGGCCGGATAGCCACGGGGCGGCCATCCCGCGCCTCCCCGCCGTCTCCCTGCGTTGGATAAGAATGCCCCGCGCCCACTCTGTCAACCCTAGGTCGCTAATCCTTTTCTCCCCCTCGCTCACTCGCTCTCCCGATCCGGAGCTCACATTCGAGCTGCCGTCGCCGCGTCGACGTCGATGCCGTGCACTGGAGCCTCCCCGCGGCGCCAGAAGCTTCCCACGAGAAGGTCCCCTTCGTCGTCGTTCTCTACGGCAACCGGCTGTTGCTGGAGCGACCCGGAGCCGCCGCCATCGACCCCTCCTCTTCGACCATGGACGTCTGCTCCGCCTCGTCGATCTGCTACCTCCGGTCCTCCCCGAACCATCCCGAGCTCGCCATCGCCTTCCCCTCGGTGAGCCGCACCCATTCCCCCTTTTCCCCCTCGGATTTGTTGTCGTATGAGCCCCACCCCCGAGCTCCTGCCGCCATGACCGAGGCTTGGTCCCGGCCGCGCCCCTTGTCGGTGTTGCTCCTGCTGTGTCGCCTCGCTCGTGCGCACCTAGCTCCGCCGCACCCCACGGTTGTGCCCGCGCCCACTGCCGCCCAAGCTTGCGGCCCCGCCTTCCCTCCCGCGCGCCTGAGCACGGCAGCAGCGCCGCCGCCGCCGCCGCCCGGGGCCTCCCCCTGCTCCTCGCCCCCGGTCTCTACTGGGCGAGGCCGCCGGTGCCTTGTGCCCGCGCGAGCCCAGCCGGCCCCCTCTGTTGACTTGGAGGGGATAACCCCAGTTAGTTTAGCGCTAACCTTTCCCCCACTGTCACTGCCAAACGGGCCCCGCCCCTAAAACGATTAAAAAAAGGAATTAAAAAATAATAACAATAAAAATATTAATTAATTAATTAATTAACTAAATTAATTAACTTAATTAATCGAGTTTGATTAACTTAATCAATTAACTAAACTAATTGATCATGATTAGTTAGTCTAGTGTATGGCATGCGGGACCCACACGTAGTTGACCCAGTCAACTGCACAGTTGACTGCTGACGTCAGCATGATGTCATGCCGACGTCATCTTTTACTATTCTGGATAATGTTGATTAAATTAATTAAATAAATCCTAAAAATGATTTAAAATCTTTAAAAATTAATATAAAATAATCCGTAGCTCGGATGAAAAAACTTTGTACATGAAAGTTGCTCAGAACGACGAGACGAATCCGAATACGCAGTCCGTTCGTCCGCCACACATTCCTAGCATAGCGAACATGCAACTTTCCCCTCCGGTTCATTCGTCCGAAAACGTCGAACTTCGGGGATTCTTTCCCGGATGTTCCCCCCCTTCGTCGGTATCACTTCCTACCGCGTTAGGGCACACCTAGCGCCGCGCCTTGCCATGTCATGCATCATCACGCATTGTTTGCTTTATATTTATTGTTTCTTCCCCCTCTTCTCTCGCTAGACACCGAGACCGACGCTACTGCTGGTACCCCGATCGACTACGGTGTTGACGACCCCTCCTTCTTGCCAGGGCAACCAGGCAAGCCCCCCCCTTGATCACCAGATATCGCCTATTCTTCTCTATACTGCTTGCATTAGAGTAGTGTAGCATGTTATTGCTTTCCGTTAATACTATCCTGATGCATAGCCTGTCATTGTTGCTACAGTTGTTACCCTTACCTGCTATCCTACTGCTTAGTATGGGATACTAGTGTTCCATCAGTGGCCCTACACTCTTGTCCGTCTGAGTCTGGCCATTTGGTCTATACGCACTAACCATCTACGCGGGAGTACTTATGGGTATCCCGGCGTCGTGGGATCAGCCCAAGCCTTCGTGACGTCAGCGACTGAGTGGCGCGCGCCGGATTGGACTGGAACGCCACTAGGCTAGGTCTGCTTCCGTCGCGTACGCAGCGTGCAGGTGTGCATAGGGCGATGGGCCCAGACCCCTGCGCGCATAGGGTTAGACCGGCGTGCTGACCTCTCTGTTGTGCTTAGGTGGGGCTGCGACGTGTTGATCTTACGAGGCCGGGCATGACCCAGAAAAGTGTGTCCGGCCAAATGGGATCGAGCGTGTTGGGTTATGTGGTGCACCCCTGTAGGGAAGTTTATCTATTCGAATAGCCGTGTCCCTTGGTAAAAGGATGACCCGGAGTTGTACCTTGACCTTATGACAACTAGAACCGGATACTGAATAAAATACACCCTTCCAAGTGCCAGATACAACCCGGTGATCGCTCTCTAACAGGGCGACGAGGAGGGGATCGCCGGGTAGGATTATGCTATGCGATGCTACTTGGAGGACTTCAATCTACTCTCTTCTACATGCTGCAAGATGGAGATGGCCAGAAGCGTAGTCTTCGACAGGACTAGCTATCCCCCTTTTATTCTGGCATTCTGCAGTTCAGTCCACTGATATGCCCCTTTACACATATACCCATGCATATGTAGTGTAGCTCCTTGCTTGCGAGTACTTTGGATGAGTACTCACGGTTGCTTTTCTCCCTCTTTTCCCCTTCCTATACCTGATTGTCGCAACCAGATGCTGGAGTCCAGGAGCTAGAGATCCCGAGGATGATTCTACATGGAGTTCGGCTTCGAGGACTAGTTAGGAGGTCCCAGGCAGGAGGCCTTGCCTTTTCGATCGTTGCTACTTTTGTGCTAGCCTTCTTAAGGCAAACTTGTTTAACTTGTGTCTGTACTCAGATATTGTTGCTTTCGCTGACTCATCTGTGATCGAGCACTTGTATTCGAGCCCTCGAGGCCCCTGGCTTGTATTATGATGCTTGTATGACTTATTTATGTTGTAGAGTTGTGTTGTGATATCTTCCCGTGAGTCCCTGATCTTGATCGTACACATTTGCGTGCATGATTAGTGTACGGTCAAATCGGGGGCGTCACAGAAGGAGTCCATGGCATCAATTGCTTGGATACGCAGTCCCAATACTTCTTTCTTCCCACACTGCATTGGTAAGTCAAATGGTTAATCTGGTAAGATGGTGCGTCCTTGATATGTTATATGAGGACGTGTAGTCAGACTAGTTGTAGCCACACACATCACACTGGCTTTTACTATATATTTCATGCGATTACTTTTGGCATATCGAGACCTAAGCAATCTACAATAGGATGAAAAGACTGGCATCGTTCACATTATTGGCGAACTCAGTTCATAGAAACAAGCAATTCAACCATTATGTGGGTAAATCAAAAGCGCCACTGGAATATTTTTCACTACCCCTATCATACACGCAAAAAGGGGCGACACCACCATAGGGGCTGGTATGGGCGGCCGCCTCGGGTGGCTCGAAAGTGTGCACCTAGTTTGAGTCGTCCAGGTTGGCCCAGGCTAGTTTTGTTCGTCCCAACGCACGAGCAGGCATTGTAAAAAATGAAGAAAAATGTTTCAATTTGGATAGGCCAATAACATAAGTGCAAGGCAGGCCCTATAGCAGGCTCGCGGCCCAAACGAGCGCCTCCCATATCGATCGACAGCAGGAAAAATACCAATTCATCCGCTCCAGCCTCCAGTCTGGTTCGCCCTAACCTAGCCGCCGCTGGACAGACCGACAGAAGGACAAGAAGATGAAGATCCAACCCTGGGTGTAGCCTGCGTGGGAGGCAGCGGCCGCAGCATGGGCATGGCATCGAGCTTGCGCAGACGGACAGTCGCAGCCTGCAAGAGTAGCATGCGCAACGAGCAGGTACATCACGGCCCTGATTATATCTAATTCAACTCTTCAATTTCTGGCCAATAGTTAAACCTGACGGTGTTATAAAACTGCTTGTATGTAGGGAATCTATGAGAAAATGAAACCAATTTCTACTTATTTTATAACTCCCCCAATCAATACTGAACTGATTGAATCTGGTGTATCTAATCAAGTTTCCGGTGCAAACATCCAAGCTCATGTTGTTCTTGAGCCTGAAGTGTCTAATGAACAGACTGCTAATGAAGGATTTGATGCAAACATTTTACATGCTCCTGGTGATGAACATATAGTGTCTAATGAGGCATCTAATGCAAGCATTTTGCAAGCTCCCATTGAAGGATTTAGTGTCTAATGATGATCTGCTATGTTGAGAGAGACATAGAGATTTGCAGGCATTGATGACAAGCAAATTATAGTGCATTTTCATGGCTTGAGGAAACATCGAGGCCATCTACCAGAAAGTCCCCGTATCATGACAACGTAGCATAAATAATTTTCTAATCTGTTGTTTGAAACTATTGGCATACTTGTGCAGGATAGATATATTGATATGCAGTTTGCGCACTGGTTATAGGTGCAATTACACTTCGATATTTTCAGCCAAAGAACGAATAATTCAAGCAGGTACAGACCATGTTTGTAGTCCTTCTACACCATGTTGCATTTTGTGTTTTTTGGTGCTTGAATCATTCAGTGTTTATAATCTGAACTACTTTGGATCATTAGCTGATTTTCAAAGTGCATGTAGCTTCACATTTCTCAAGTTATGTTGATTTCCGGAGTGCAAGTGCCTTCATATTTTTTAAGTTAAATTTTCGCCCCTGGTAACTTGAATTCGTGGATCCGCCACTGCACACAAATCGTACACCAATGCTAGTCTGAATTAAATGAAATACAAGGACTTATGCTAGCTCATTGTACGGGCTCACTACAGCTCTGCTTGCGCTTGGGATGTTCCATGTACAAGTCTATGTTACCACTTGCTTGGATGTGCAGGCCTTGTGCTCCTTGCATCCCCCTCTGCATTTTTGACACGGCGAATGGCTGATCAAATAAGAGGAATCGACCTTGCTGTTGTATCGGAGGACAAATACTTACAAGTTTATACGGGTGTGCAGGATGTGTACCAGATCCCGTAGCGCCGTCATGCCTCGCTAAAAAATGGATTTGCTTGTTTCAGATGATATCTCCAGAAGAAATAAGTGTTAAAGTCAGAGTTGGATAGGCGTGTAAGCTAATAGAGCAGTGAAAGGATATCCAAACATCGTCGGAACAATGAAGGGAGTGATGTGTGGATACCTAGTTCGGGCCGACGTTTGGGCATGCTCACCTAGCTAGAGTGCGGGTCACTTCAGAGCTGTTGAGGGTGATGCGCTGGCTGGCTGCGCACGGATGCAGATCTTGAGTGGCAGCAGAGCGCTACGATGCGGTGGACGAGACCGTTGGTGAAGCCCTAGCGGCCTCGGGGGGCGGAGGCGCGACGATGTGCTCGGTGAAGTAGCCCCGGTGAGCTGGGAGACGGCGTCGGTGAAGCGCACCTGATGCGGTGGAAGTCGGTGTCTGTGAGGCACGTCGGTTGTGGCGGCCGACGTTGTCGATGGACCACCCGGTGCGGTGGACGAGGGCGTAGATGAGGTAGCTCCGGTGCGGTGGTGAAGCGCGACCGTCGTCCGGCACAGAGGTGGGGTAAGAGATGAGACGAGGGGCGATTCGAACTTTGCTTGGGTTGGCGGCGAATTAGGGATTTGAGCAATCTGGGCGCGGAAGGGGGCGGTGGAGAAGGGAGATTTTGCAGGGCTGGAATTGGGGCCGCCAGATATTTCAATCCGAAACGTGGAAGCGCGAACCTATTTTGTCGTCGTCCTTTTTTTTGGGTGAGTGGCTGGGTGCTACGCATCCGTCCGACACACGCGACCACCACGACACGACCCTGATGCGCCTACATTTGAGAATGCAAACGAATCTTCTGTCATTTGCAAACGAATCTGTATGTATTACCATGCCCGTATTTTCCTTGCAATAATTACTCATTCGAAACGAGATACTATAAATTAATTAATGAGGAGTTATTTGAAAAAAAATCAAAACGGTATCCACGCTAACGTGGATTAGAGTGTGTGTCACATAATTAGTTATTTAAATTAGAGTGCGTGTCACATAGCGATCTCCAATTCTAACGTGGATTTCGCATTTCACTATATCCACGCTACATTTTTAATACAAATTAATATGTATATGATGAACACCATGGTACTGAGAAAACTTTTGGATGGATTCAAACATATGACCTACAGAATAGCACAACAAATCGACTCAATGTCAACTTTTCGAAACCTAGTATGGCACGAATTCGAAATAATTACCCATATGCATGGTCCTCAGTTCAAATCTTACAATGTACACCGAATTGAAACATCGATATTAAGTCTCGTACTATCTACATTCAAATGTTGTTTTTAGCCCCCCCTCCCCCCGCACACACACTACATACTTCCTGTATCGGTCAATCTTCCTCTCCTAACCACCTTAGGAAGCTATCGGTTTCCAACACACATCCATTCTTTCTCTCCATGTTTCGATCTCTAACTCTCTCAACTACACAACCCCTTTTTTCCACTCTGTTACCACACACACCCGCCATTGCACCCCATGCCGAGCTCTCTCTCTCTCTCTCCCCCCCTCTCCCTCTCACCCTCTCGCGCTAAATACATGCATTCCTATCTAGCCCCCCAACCTCTCGTGCGCACGCATGCACGTTGTCTATCTTGGTCACTCCCTCGAGACTGTCTCTTTCTTCCGCACGACGGGCCACACTCGCTCAATCTCGCTCTCTTTATCTGAGTCTCGTTTAACCTCGTTTTCTTTCACACACAAATGATATATCTCCCTGTTCGGGCCTCGATCGACACACTCTATACTCTTTCACACAGATTGTCTATCTAGGTCAGTCCATCGAAGCCGCCCCCACTCTTTCGACCTCATGGCGGGCCACACTCGCTCTCTCTCTCTCCCTCTCTCCCTCCCTCCCTCCCTCTCTCTCTCCCTCTCTCTCTCTTTGTATGTCTCGATTGACCTCGCTCTTTCTCGGACAAAAACGATATATCACCACGTTTGAGCCCAATTCGACTTATTCACATTGTATACTCTCTCATGCACATTGTCTATCTAGGTCACTCTCTCCAACCCGTCTCACTCTTTCGATCGCACAACGACCCTATGTGATCGATCGACCTTGCTTCCTCCTACGCACAAAATATATCTACACGTCTGTGACTGGATCATGTCTCAAGCTCTATCTTACAGCCCTCACCCTTGCCAAAAGCTCCATCGGACAATATCTCTCCAGAGCATATATATTTGTTCCATGAATGTCGGACCCAACTCACTTTGTCTCTCTATCTATATGTCTCTCGATTGACCTCGCTTTCTCACACCGTATCTTCCACACATTGAAGCTACCTCTCCATCCCTCGCAAAGCCGGAGCTATTTACATTGTGAGGGGCACTCCAACCTTGGATTAATTTGTGTAGGCATTTATTCCGGTCGGTTTAGATTATATTTTCGTAGCATTCGGCCCACAACTACTCGAAACACCGTTGCAACCCCCGCAACTCCCCTAGTTGATTTCCCTCTGGTTCAGGGGCGGAGCCAGGATTTGAACTTGAGGGGGGCGAAGCAAAATTCTTGACGTTGGTATATCATAGTATATTCAGTCTCCTGATAGCGTCAATGATAAAGCATATTTTTTTTTGAAGTACCAAAAAATATGATAATTCTAGGCAAGAATGTTGGAGCTTGAAGATGAAGCAATTGGTGGGAAAAAGTATTTACCCCATTAGTTGTTGTTGGCTTTCACTTCATATTTATAAAAAAGATACACCCTCCGATTCATATTGATTATGGTTGAAACGGATGGATCTAGACGCATTTCAATACATCCCTTTGAATGACAACTAATTTGGATGGAAGAGAGTACATAATTACTAGACTAATTTACTGTTCTATATCAAACATTGGTTAAGAAAATTAAGGTCATAATTTTTATTAAAAAAATATATCCCCATCATTTCCTAAATAATTTGAGTTTTAGGTTTGTTCTAAGTCAAACTTCTTCAAGTTTGACCAAGTGTGTAAAATATATATCAATACCTGGAAATTATAATCTTTAGAAAATATCCATGCTATGTATATTTTTTTAGGGTCATGCTATGTATATTTATCGTTGTAGTCTCTCTGTCCCACAACATAAGACATTGCTTGAAAAAAATGTCTTATATTGTGAGACGAAGGGAGTAGATCTTATGGTATTTTTCTACAAATTTGATCAAATTTAAACAAGTTTCACTAACACAAATGTAAACTATAATTATTTTAGAACTATGGTAATAATAACTAATATCTACAGTATAAGGTAGTAGCGTGTAATGTACCTGCATCTGTCCTGCTCAGCCGACATCTTGCCGTATTTGATCCGCTGCGTCTAGCCGTGTCTGTGCATCCACAGCGGTGGATGGTGTTGTTGCCCTGGTGAGTAGCGGCCAGCGGCAATGGCAAACGCCCTAGCCCATAGCAGGACACGCTGACGTAAACGGCGGCGGGGGCGGCGCGGGGAATGCCCTAGCAGAAGTGCAGAACACGTCCGTAGGTTACATATATCAATTGATCGATCTGGTAGATTAGAAACTGGCCGTGGCAAAATAAGGGCCAGCCACAACCACATGAGTTATTGGGTTATGGGTTATTGGGCTTCTCTACTTCATTGTTGATTCAGTAATTATTTGTATAATACAGCATGGGCTAATCACGCAATTAGCTGCGGCCATTAGGCATAAGTACGTACCCACTACCTGGTACAGATACCCCTAAAAAAACTACCTGGTACAAATCGTTGAGGGGGGCGAGCGATTGGCAGGGGTCTGACCCCTGCTCGCCCCTCCCTGTCTCCGCCCCTGCTCTGGCTCGGTCATCGCTCTCTCGCACGTCCTTTCTCGGCTTCAACGTCGCACCATGGTATTATTGCAAAAAACTCTGTTGTTCTCTTTAATTATTATAAATAAGCTACAAAACTACACACCGATAGTCCACTTGGAATGGAATAAATTTGGACCCACAAATTAAAGTGCTACAAACTACACACCGAGGGGCCCACATGTCATGAAACAAATTTGGAGCCATATACAAATTAAAAAATAAAGGACGAGGATCGAACATGTGACCAGGGCCTTCAAGCCGCACGTCAATAGGCAACATACGTAGAACATCAATGTTTGTTGTACCTCCCTTTGTTCGCATAATGTTTTTATATTACCACAGCCTATTTAATTGATACCATGTAATATTATTTTTAGTACTATTCGCCTTCACTTACTGGTGGGTTCCATGTGTGCTCTCTCTCTCTCCTCCCCTTCTGTGTTTAGACACACGGGCATACACGAAGAACTCGCGGGCGATGTTGCCGTTGACCATATCTGGACGCATTCATAAGTTACGGCACTAGTTTCACGTGCTAGCAGAACTAGTCAGTGTGTACGTTCAATGCACGTTAATTTGGAAGTATATTAAGTGCATGAGGATATTAAGTTGGATATTATTTGCGTGTTATTATGTGATTAGCACTATTTTTGGCATGAAATTAACTGCACGCTAAACGTGTTGAGCGCTCGATATTGAAGCAGTCTAGGTCGTTGGATGACAAGGAATACACGTAGCTTGATGACGTTTTATATTTAATTTGATACGGCTCTAGCAGAACATTCAATCGATCAAACCATAGATTTCGTTCAGTCTGACTCCAACTTTAAATTATACGACGATCGATCTAAAATAAACGGAAATGATAAACGTTCGGATTTTAAGCATGGCAATCCGAATGTTTTTCATGGCAAGTTTAGATTACGCGGCGGCAGCGGCGGCGTCTTGCGGTGGGAAGCGGCTCCTCTGCCGTGCTCTGTGTGTCGTCAGGCCACTGACCGATGGCGACGGCGGCGTCTTGCGCCGTTGTTGGCATACTCGTGGACGTTGGCCCTAGCTTCAAGGAAGGCCACAATGTTCTGGACTTTGGTCTCCAGGAGCGAGTCAACTGGCGAGAGGAGGCGACTGGCGTTGGCGCAAGGAAGCGGTCGACGGCGGCAATCCATGCCGCTGAGGGGGGCACTGGCACCCGCGCGGGGACAGACGCTGTCAACGGCGCGACAGAGACATTCGTGTGCACGGGCACCGGCACGGGCGCGCGCGTCAGTGCACACGCAGGCGCATGCGCTGGCAGGTGCACGAGCACTGGCACGGGCGTGCGCGTCAGTGCACGCGTAGGCGCATGCGCTGGCAGGTGCACGAGCGCGTGAAAGTCGGCGGGGACCTCGTGGAACCCCGTGGCATCAAGCTCGGCGAGAATGTGCGACTCCCAGCCCATCTATACCACGAGGATGGGCGCTGGCATAGTCGGGGCGACGGGAGCCGGAACGGTAGCGGGGACAGGCGCGGCGCCTTCCCGCAAGGCCAGTTCAAGCTCGTCCCAAAGCGCCTTATGTTCTTGAGACTCCGGCTAGGTGTCTTCCTCAGGAAACTGGAAGACTAAGGTTAGACCATCGTGATGCGGCATGACATACGTTTAGGTCAGGCTGGTTGGAGGTAGACGACAGGAGAATCAGAGAGGAAGAGAGAAGATTGTAGCGATACCTGGTAGTGCGGGGTTGATTTTAAACTGCGGCGCCGGCTACATTAAAAGTGGGAGCAGTTGCGACGAAGGTGGGCGGCGGAGCCTGGTCAAAGGGCTCGCCTCCCGGTGAGCCTGCACAGTGGTCTGCTCGCACGCCTCCCTGTCAGCCGGCGCAGCGGTCTGCTCGCACGCCTCCCGTCGAATCACACGCTTGCTCGGACGGCACCTGCCGATGAGAAGCGGGACTCATGGTGGCACGTAAAAGCCCACGGTTTCAATAGTGAAAGCGTTCGCCTTAACGTGACAGGTCTTTGTTCCAAAATACCTTGGCTCTTCATTTATGCAACTTGTCATAAGCAGCTTGTCTCAAATTGAAGAAAAAAAATTACGAAGTAATATTTGTGCCATATCACGTGACCATGTTCAGTTTCAAGAATTTATGGTCACTTTTGGATTTTCTGAAATTTAAGATCCAGGATTCGAAACAATATCATAACCTGCATCATGCAATAAATTTTCAAGCCATACATCTGTCCTGTTGTATTTGTTAAAAAGGATTTGGTCAAACATTTTGCTTAGTTAGACTTCAGACAAGTTATATATGTAGAGCAAAAGGATAATCCCTCCGTACCAGTGCATTGCCTGATATATTAACTCAAGTACTAGGCACGAACAAACGGGCTCAATTCTGTGCTCATCCTGGTGTAGTAGTAGTACTACTAGGCAATGCAGTGGACGGGTGACCTTGGCGAGCGGCGACCGAGGGAATTGAACCGTGCTCGGCATGGTAGGTAACGTTGTCTTTACTTTTTTGAACACAACGTTGTCTAGTTACTAAAGCATCCCTCCGTTGTTCATCGGTAGTCATTATGGACCGGGGACACGAGGGGAATTTCCTAGGGCTGGAATTCTAGCCGCCAGATATTTCGACTCGAAATGCGGAGGCTCGACTGGTTGGGGTTGCCTAATGTGCGTACCACGCACGCCACCAGAAGGACACGAGCCCGTTTTTTTAGGATCAACACGAGCCAAGGTCTGGCTGGTACGCCGTTGGGTCCTACCATTCGAGAATACGGAAGGAACCTTTTAAGTTGCCGAACGAATCTATGTGTATTACAATGCCCGTATTTTCCTTGCAAATACTAATCTCAACGTGGTAATTGATTTATGACGAGTTGTTGAATTAGAGTGAGTTTGTGATATAGTGATCTCAACGTGGATTTCACATTTCCTGGTATCCCTGCTAAGTTTTTCAATGGAAATGACACCCACACACAAACACAACAACAATCCAATAAGTATAGTGCATCCATTTTTCCAAACCATGCATGTATGACACGAATTCAAAAATACTCCTTCTGTTCCTAAATATTAGTCTTTTAGAGATTTCAACAAGCGACTACATACGAAGCAAAATGAGTGACTCTACACTCTAAAATAGGTCTATATACATCCGTATGTGCCAGTCCACTTGAAATCTCTAAAAAGACTAATATTTATGAACGAAGGGAGTAAAATGTAAGACATGCATGGTCCTCAATTCAATATTTAAAACGAACATGAATATTAAGTCTAGTACTACAGTACATGCAAATGTTGTGTTTAATTAGGCGGAGCTATGATTGTCGGGGGTCACCCCCTCGACCTTAGATAAAATTGTGAAGCTCTGTTTAGGGTTGTTTGGATTATATTTGTCCCCACCCTCCCAACCACCGATTGGTTGTTCACCCCCACCCCTCCTCCCCGGGAGAATATCATGTGCCCCTATACCTTAGATGCTATATGCCGATATGAGTTGCTTGGAGCTTGTAGATCTGAGATATAGAAGCTCACATGATGTCTTAATATTTTTACAGGAAATCTTGATGAGTTTGAGAATTGCACACAATTTGTACAAAAACTACTCAGATGCCCTTGGATCCTATATCCAACGACCTCGAAGCTCGTATCACCGTAGCATCTAAGATGAAGGAGGACATCATATTCTCCTGTATGTAAGAATATCATGTGCTACCGCACCTTAGATGCTTTGGTGATGCTCTTCAGAGCCGTTGGATTTGTGACCCAACGCCTCCTCGGTGGTTCGAATGGTTTTTTGCAGAAAAGCCCCCAAAGAGTTCGGCCACTGCTTACAAGCACAAAGACTGCTCAGATGCCATTGGATCTCAGATCAAACAACCTCGAAGCTCGTATCACCGTAGCATCTAAGATGAAGGAGGACGTCATATTCTACTGTATGTAAGAATATTATGTTCTACCACACCGTAGATGCTTTGGTGATACAAGCTCTTCGGAGCCGTTGGATTTGTGACCCAACGCCTCCTCGGTGGTTCAAATGGTTTTTTGCAGAAAAGCCCCCAAAGAGTTCAGCCACTGCTTACAAGCACAAAGACTGCTCAGATGCCATTGGATCTCAGATCAAACGACCTCGAAGCTCGTATCACCGTAGCATCCAAGATGCGAGAGCACCTTATGTTTTCTCGCGCGGGAGAATATGAGGTGCTCCCGCACCGTAGATTCTATGCTGATACGAGTTCACGGAGATCTAACAGCCCACAGTAGGAGGTTTGAATGTTTTTGCAATATACGGCTGAGAGTGTTTGGGAATTGCGCAGAAAGTACAAGTACAATGCATGTGCCATGTGATCACTGATCATACGACCTAGATGCTCATATCACCGTAGCGGGTAATTAAGCTACGGGGAGCACCTAATACAACAACGATTGTTGGCTTTGTCCCATAACTTGATTTTATACAATATTACGTTGAGTAGAGTAGAGGGAGTGCCTCGTCTACACGTGCATGACCGTTGACTCACTTACTGGTGGGTCCCAGGTTTGCGATCTCTCTCTTCTCTCCATCGTCTAACCTTTGCACGGGCACACACGAAGAGTGGTGCTAGCTTGCCATGGTGTTATTACAACTAAAAAAAGCTTGGAAAATAGAAGAATCGCCTAGAACAAGAGACGTTGTGGTTGGTCGAGATAGAGCTAACCACACCTATCCTCCGTGCCATGTTAGCATGATGAAGCTGTGTGGCTAGTGGGGTGTTTTCGACCGACTGGCTGGGTCCCGAGGTCGAACCATAGGTACTACGTCTGATACAGTAAAATTTTACACGCACATTTTTCCTCCATGCCGAGACATGGCACACCCTACCGCGCGATTTTGTGGTCCTCCCGGGTGGTGCACGCATATATTCTTCCTGATGTGGGATGCCCTACCGCGCGTTTTCGCTGAAGCAAGTAAATAAATGAGTCGTCAAATCATGAAAGACCACTTTTCCCGCCAAGTACATCAGTGAAGCACGGTGGCTAGCTAGTTGGGCTAGTTCGACCGATTAGCTAGGCCGCCGCCACGTTTGTTTTTCACCCCTTTTTTATCTACTTGCCGGCAGGTAAATTTAAACATCCACCGCGACATTGCTCTGGTGTTTGAGTGCGGCAGGATTTTTTATTTTTTGATTGACAGGAGCAGGCGCGGCAGGATTTTTAATTTTTTGATTGACGGGAGCAGGCGCGGTAGCAATTAGTCACGCTGACTCCGCCTATAAAACCCACTGCTCCCTGATGCGAGAAGTCGTCGACTGGTGTTTTACCATGGTGAAAAGCAAAAGATTCCCCGCTCCTCGGCTGGCTCCCTTCGCCTTCCCGTAGATTGCATTGCCTTTCAGCCGTTTCGCCCCCTGCATCACCAACGTCGTGCGCCTCGAGAAGTAGAGGGACTTCGGTGGTGTTTAGGCGCCCTCTGCATGGGCATGTCCATGTCTCGGTGCAACATGACCGTTGGATCAAACTCAGACGGTGCAGATCAGTCACTGTAGCACAAAGCGTGTGGGTGTGTTTGGTTGCATTCTCATCTCAATATAGTGTGTAAGTCACCTTACAAAAACCAAATAATCCCAAAACACTTAGGCACGGTACATTAACTCCCTCCCCGTTTCTTGTTTGGTGACATATCAACCAATAAGAGACGTGGGCCGTGCATGCTTTAAATGACTTGAGACTAATAAACATGACATGCAGTGGTTAGTTCATTGCATGCAATGCTATTAATTAGCAAAAAGACATTAAGTTTCTCGTTTTCCTCTCCGCCTTGGTCACAGTGCACAACGTAAGATGACTTACACACCTAGACGGAGTAGTTGTTTCCTCTTTGTGTATTTGTGTTAACCTACTAGTGTGGACTCATGCACCCTTCATGCACTCTGCCAAACACCCAAAAGTGGGTCGAGAAGGGAACTTTTGCTCCCATCCCGTGCACCCTTCATCCACCCTGCCTAACACTATTCGTGCTTCATATGGTTCATGTTTCGTGGAGTACTGTAGCACCGTACTCATCGTGCGCTGTAGACCTAGTTCTGTTAACATTGATCTCACCGTTCATTCTCGACCGGACAGTCGAGAAAGCGGTACTATGTTACTACATTACTGTTCATATAGTTGACATGCGCACAACATCATTTGTCGTCGTCATATCTTACTACACTAGCAACAAGATTATGTAGTACTGATGTATGAACCACTGCACATGCCTAGTAGTAGGAGCACTGTGTATGTTCAAGTGGTTGCCGTGTTTCGCACTCCTACGTCGTAAGAGTGGAAACGCTTGCTGTAATCATTTTTTTCTTCAGAAAAACAGTGGACACGCTCTACCGTGCGGATCCTCCTCCAGCCATGCACTAAATTACTCACTTTCGACGACGTGTGGGACAGCCAGCATCGGGGTCCACCAGCCATGCACTAAATTACTCCGTAGTAGAGTGACGGTAGACTACCCCGATCAAAGCGCCGCAGTAATGCCGAATGAGCCGTCAAATCACAAAACCCCCTCCTTTCCAGCAGTAAGTTGGACGGACGAAGCAACCATCATTTCACTCTTCTCTCTCAGCTTCCTCTCTACCCAACCCTCGCTTCTCCCTCATCTTGTTCCTCATTTATTCAAGAAAACCCCGACCTGCTTCTGCCATTGTTCTTCTCTCCCAAAGAAGGAAACGTGAGCACATCAATGGTGTTGATTCTGGCCAAGGCCCGGTCTTGCAACCCCGAGAATGATCCTATAACTCCCTCTCTTTTCTTCTTTTGGGTTTGTGATTATGGTTTCTTTTCTTTTATTTCTATTTGACAGTTTCTTGATGGACGCTGGAGCACTGGCCAAAGTGATGTCTATGGCTCTGGCCAAAACCGTCGAGGCTCATGGTACGAAGAAGCGCAAGCACCCCGCCGAGACTACCGCAGACAAGCTCAAAGCCATCGCCCTATCCAACACCCCCTCTCCGGGATCCCTCATTAAGCAAGTCCAGGTAATATCTCTTCTTGACGATCTTTTTCTCGACCTTGATCGTGTTTTTTCATCTAACACGCAGTACTAGTACTAGTAGTACAACTTTCTGGGTGATCTTGCATGTGATTTTTGTGTGCCAAATGACGGTTCTATATTCCTCTTTTGACAAAAACATGCGAGAGGTTGACACCGATTTCTTATAGATTACTTTCAACTACTCCCTCTGTCCCAAATTTCTTGTCTTAGATTTGTCTAGATACGGATGTATCTAATACTAAAATGTGACTTGATACATCCGTATCTAGACAAATCTAAGACAAGAATTTTGGGATGGAGGGAGTACTTTATGAGCATCAATGCTACCTTTGAAGAGGGTATATTTGCCTCAGTAACTTGTGTTATGGATATTGCAAGTAATCCCTCTGCTCTCATGCCTTTGAAGACATGTTCTAGTGTCGTTGTTCACTCATTTTTGTGCGTATATGTAGTCATATATGGAGTATAATATCGAAAATCATCTTATATTTCTGAACGGAGGTTGTAACATCCCAAATTTTCAATTTGGAATGTTATACATAGATCATCATTTGCATATCATGTTTTATTGCATTTTGACAAATCCTCGATAAATCCTACGCAACTCAAGGACCCTCGGAGAGAGTTGGGGATGTTCTCGAATTTTCAAATTTGATTTTCAAACGAGGATTGTGGTTTTAATTATTTTCTCTCCGGAAAAATATTTCAATTTATAAATAAACGAGAGGAGAAAATATGACTTCTTCAAAACAATTGAAATACTGGAGGAAAAATGTTAAAATCATTATTTGGAATTTATTGGATTTTATTTGCAATTTTATTTGCATTTAAAAATATGCATGTTTTTCAAAATATCTATTTTCGATTTTAAAAATGTTCACCCTATTCTAGATTTTCTAACAAGACGGGGAAAATTTATTTCATATTTTTCTGATTTTTATTTATTTTTCTACGCAATATTTTCCGCGGAACTTATTTAAAAAAAAACGCGCGACGTCCGACTAGGCCGAACCCCAGCCAAACGCCGGCCGGCCCGCCTGCGCTCTCCTCTCTCCCCACGACGCCGAGCCGCCGTCGGACTCCCGCCGCCGCACGCCGCCCCGTCGACCCCTTCCCCAAGTCGCCGCCCCCCCCCCTCCTTAAATACCCCCCCTCTCTCTCTTCTCCTCAACCCGCGCCGCC